>NC_136108.1:18811168-19052457 GCF_965212315.1 Lampetra planeri | reverse complement strand
CCTGACTTTTGCAAGTGTAAGGGATGCCGAGAGCCAAACTCCTGTGAGGAAATAAGGGGGCCGTCCATAAATAACGTCATGCACCTATGGGGGGGGGGGGGGGTCAGACATTTGTGACGATGTGTGACGAGGGGGGGGGGTTGAGAAATGTGACGTCACATCAAAAGCGCAACTTTAAATAAATATAGACAACACGTTCTACTTAATTATATAAACTTTTTAATAAATGTTTTCTCCTACAACATCAGAGTGCAGCGCCACTTTAAATACGCACTACAATGACAATAGTTTAAAGCGATTTGAAGCATGTTTTATTTATTGGGGGGGGGGGGGGGCAGAGCTTTGTGACGTCATATTTGAGGGGGTCTGACTTTTTGTGACGCCGTGTGACGAGGGGGGGGGGGTCAAAATTGTCCAAAATCGCGTGACGTCATTTATGGACGGCCCCTAAGTTGTAAGAGCGTGCTTGATTCTCATTGGCGAGGAACTATCACAGGGGAAGCCGACATCGATGTGCACAACGATCCGATTTGAAGGTGGGGAACATTCAAATCTAATTGGTCGTCACGGCAAAACTGACTTAAATGAGTGGTCGGTTGGGATAAACGAATGGGATTGTTGGAGGGTCTTGGAAAGTTCGAGAAAGGGTGGTGAATATAATAAGGGGAAGAGGTAGAAGGGGGTTTGAGACGCCTACATAGAGAAATCCACTGATGTGTGACTCGCTGTACTGAAGACGAAGCGCAAGACCCGTCCGAGGGTTGGAAGAGCTTCACACAAGGTGCTCGTGTGGTGGTCATGATTGACACACACGCGCCACAACCAGGGGGAGCGGGTAGAAACCGGTCCGGACCGGTCGGGCCAACGGCGGTTGGAACCCCTCTGAGGGGAGGGGGCTGCCTGATGCCACGATCCCCCAGAACCCCGCCCCTCAGGGAGAAAGAGTATATAAGGCGGGTCCCTGAGAGCGCCGAAGCCAGAAGCCGCCTGGAGAAGAAGAAGACCCTGGACCCCAAGCCGCCGACGTCCTTCTAAGGGCCGGGCTCAGTGCGGGTGCCAGTGGTCACGAGGTTAGGACCCTGAGGTTCCCTCCGCCTGATGCCCTTGTGAGGGCCAGGTCCGGACAGACCAGTGGTCAGGGACCCACCGGGCCTGCGGTGGGTCAGCCTCCCCTAGGTCTAGCCAGCCGGAGGGCTGGAGTAGACAGAGTTGTAGGTACGATAGCCCGGAGGCTGTACCTCCCCAGGTTGTGAGTGAAAGGGGCCATTACCCCTTTGTGTTAGGGTTTAAGTGTAAACTGTTTGGTATAATAAACCGTGTTGCCTCTACGAAGACTCCGTCTCCCTACAAGAACATTACACTTGTTCAGTGAGAGATGTAACATAGCAGAACCTGGAATGAAGCTCAATCGCACCCGGGTCGCTGTTAAGATCAACAATAAATATACTAGGCTCTGTGAATTTCAACAATGAAACGAATATGAAAGCACTCAGGGGATTATTAGCACAAAACTGAAAAAAACAAGAAACCCATCAATTGCTCGATTTGTCTATAAAGTTGTACAACATCCAGCGCTAGAACATATCATGCTCAACCAAATTGAGAAGGACTAAAGCTCTAAGCCCCCAGTTGTACTCTCTCCCCGTGTGTCAGTTAACATACTTCACATGAATTTCGATTTAAAGCTTTCATGACTGCAGGGATTCATCTTCAATTGTGATGTATGCCTTTTTGTTAGTAGCTCAGCTTATTGGAGAGTATATTTAGTATATTGATGATACTGATGTAGTTTATATTTTAGTTTTTACGTGGTGGTTTAGCTGCTGCAGCTCCATACTATTAACATTCCTTCCCTTTATTAATGCTAACCCTACTCCCTCCCTTTGATGCTGCTAATCCTGCATAATGCACGGGCATAATATGACTTTGAAACCCCCCGCCCACCTCCTACGCATTCACAAGTAGTGACTAATCCCATATCTGCATTTCCATAAATATGCAAATTCCTCTTGATATGCAAATTCCTTTGTCAAGGCACTCTTCCCCCTCGAACCCAGCTTAAATATACGCTGCCAAGCTGTCTTTCCGACAGACCTGTTCTTCACCTGAGGACGGCTGCTTGCGTTGTGGCCGAAACGTTGTGAGAATTATTTTATTATGTTTTATTTTTATTATTTTATTATTTCCCTTCTACGTGACTTTACCGAAAGAACCAAGAAGATACTTCACATGTTGATGTGGTATTATGGTAATTAACTTCACTAACTTGTGATGGTTTTACCAAGTAAGGCCCATTAAGCAATGTAAGCTCTTCTTCAGAAGCGACCTGGCCACAAATGACAGCTCAACGACGTGGCCAATCACGTGCAAATGTATAGCAGCAATATTCTCTAAACGCGTTTTCTTTCTAAATGTGGCGGGATAAAGCCGGAGGACCCAGAGAAAAATCCACGCGACCGCGGGGGAGAGAGAATATGCAAACTCCAAATATACAGCAGCAGGCGTCGGGGTTAGGGATTGAACCACGACCTCCGGCATAGGCATACCAGGCGAGGCTGACCCACGCCGTGCCGGCCTTCAAGGAGCAGTGGGCGATGAAGGAGGCCGTGTGCTCGGTGGCAGATGACGGGTAGCTCTGCATGCAGTTATGAGCTACCCGTCGGAGGCCGTCAAACTGCGAGAAGGGCTGTGTGCAGAACGAGAGAGAGAGCGAGAGAGTGAGCGAGAGAGTGATCGAGAGGTGGGGGGTTTACATAAATAAAAAAAAGTACGAAATGATGAACGAAGCAAAGTGCCGAATACACCGAGCATCTTCTTGTTTCCACTGATCGTAAAAAACAACCAGGCGAGGTAGTTAACATCTCGCCCCCATTGTGTACCCTGCAAACCAGATCCACCCCCACCCCCTCCTCTCTCTTTTCCCCTCCTCCTCCTTCTCCCCCAAACACACGACACAATGAAAGAGACCTCACAACAAGTTTTGCCATCGTACTTTGGACCTTATTCTTGTATTTGCTGTTTTGCCCACATACAATAGAACGTGTACAAGCAATGACACGTTTGTATTGTTCGCAAAATAAAGTTGTGAAGAAATGAGGAGAGAAAACGGTGTGAGAGTAGAGTGTGGGGAGAAGTTAGTTGAGTAGTTTGCATTGAGAGAGTCAATTTCGATTTAAAGCTTTCGTGACTGCAGGGATTCATCTTCTTGGTTCTTTCGGTAAAGTCACGTAGAATGGACTCTGTCTTCTCGACAGACCTGTTCTTCACCTGAGGACTGCTGCTTGCGCTGTGGCCGAAACGTCGTGAGAATTATTTTATTATGTTTTATTGTTATTATTTTATTATTTCCATTCTACGTGACTTTACCGAAAGAACCAAGAAGATTGAGAGAGTAATTAATGTGAGTTTTGAGTCACTTGCAGGACCATCGGATTTCCATCCCTTAAACGGAAGAATGGAGAACCGATCTCTGACCCCAGGATTAGGTCTGCATATTTTCTGAGTGTGTTTGTGATGTATCGGGAGGGGAGGAGGAATCCGTCTCCCAAATAACATCATGGGACAGGGAGGGGACTGCCTTTCAGAGGTTGGAGGAAGCCGCCAGGGGCGGATTAAGGTTCTTGTAGGCCCCAGACACTCTTGTTTCGTAGGCCTTCAGTGACAACTTTCTATAGTCGTTGATGCTGCTGCTGCTGCCCCATGTTACTCCCCGCCATTGTCACTCCGCTTGTTTCATGCCTCCTGCGAATTGTGAAGGGGAGCGTTTTTGTCGAAACTAAAGCTGATTTTTTTTAAAGCTGTCTCCGATCAACCATAGGACAACAAAGCGTGTCTTCCCTTGCACTACTACTTTCCATTGATAATGAGTTTGTGCGACGAACACAATTTGATGATGCTGTTGCTAATTTTGCAATTAAATAAATCTCCATAAGTTCATCTCCGGTGTTAATTTCTCTCTCGCCCTGTGAAAAAAAAACGATTGTCATGACGCTGCTTCTTTGTATTTACACTGTGCCTATCCTTGCTATATAAATATATGTATTCAAGAAGATATCTTGGTTAAAACGTCTTATCATACAAAGAAAAAAACATGGTCAACAATTATTTTTAGTCGGCCCTTTGGTTTTCGTAGGCCCTAGGCGCAGTGCCTAATGTGCCTTGTGGATAATACGGCACTGCTGTGGTTCACACCCTGAGACCAGTAAGAGCATCGGGCAGGAATAAACTTCAGGGTGACACTTCTTCTTGGTTCTTTCGGTAAAGTCACGTAGAAGGGAAATAATAAAATAATAAAAATAAAACATAATAACATAATTCTCACGACGTTTCGGCCACAACGCAAGCAGCCGTCCTCAGGTGAAGACCAGGTCTGTCGGGGAGACAGAGTCTGAATGACACACCCCAGGCTTGGAGCGTCTATTTAAGCTGGGAGGGAGGAGGAAGAGCGCCTTGACAAAATAATTTGCATATCAAGATGAATTTTAGCATATTTATGGGAAATGCAGATATGCATTCAACCAAGAAGAAGGTGTTACTACAGAAACGCTTGTCGGAGAAATATATTTTTGCGAGGTTGCCTCTGCTATTGTGTTCAGTTGACCTTTTGTTTTTTTTAAATCCTTTATATTAAGTTCGCTTGCTTGCTTAGGACCGTGCAAATCTTTCGGTCGTTTTTTAACCCACTTCCCGTGATCCAATCGAGCTGACATTTTCCACACAGACTCGTTGTGCGTGACAATTAATGTTCGTGAAAAAATTTTTCCAAAATTTTACACTTCTTAGGACAAAAATATTATATTTAATTACCAATTGCTTAATGGTGCAATGCAATCATCTGACCCATAGGTGGCAGCCATCTCAAGCCAGAGGACGAGAGGACTCTAGCCGCCACGCATATAAAAGATTTATAGTGAAAAACTTTGTTTTTACGGGTTATACTTATTATCAGGCCGAGAAAGCTGTAGACTGCAGGCAAGTGCCTGCTTCTGTGAGAAGCATGTGGGAACACGCTGATGAATGTGTTGGGAGGCTGCAAGTCTCTGACTGGTTTTGGGCCTTGCATAATTATAAGCAGATGGTGGTGGTGGTGGTTGCCCTTGCTAATTTGAGATGAATATCCACGAAGTAATAAAGGCAAAACGCACACCGTGAGTCATACCGCTTCGATGGCCCTCAAAACCCAGACGCTGGTAAAATGTGGTGCCTTTAAATAGGGCCTCCCTATTGGGCTACGGGGGGGGGGGAGCATTATTACATCAGATTTCATCAAAATAATCCCTGGCAACGAATTTGGCCAAGTGGATTCATAGCGCAGTATGAATACGTGAAGTAATTGTATAACACTTAGGTGTGTTGTAATGTAGACGATTTGTGTTCCGTTTTTGATGTTGTTTTTGTCTGCAGTGCCCAGTCAGGGGCGTGGTTCACAGCCAGGATGTTTTACAACCGGTTGCGTTTACCCGATGCAGTTTGAGAGGGGAGAGGGAGAAATCATCGGCAGGGGTTCGACTTCTACATTTGGGGGGGGGGGGGGGGGAGAGGTTCGCCTTGTCCCTCGTATTTGGGAATCGCGGGTGCATACAATTAATTCATGTTTTAATCTTAATTATAAACGACTGAAAATAAGCAAATAAAGGTGTCCATAATATAGGGTTTTTTTTGGGTTAGAGCGCGTAAATATATAAATGTGTCGTTAAAACCCACCACCACCCGACACAGCCAACTAGTAAGGGTTGTCACGTAAACAGAACGTGGCCAATTCGTCACTTAGTACAGCACTAGTGTGCAGGGTATAATGTAGTGTATAGTATAGTGTGTAGTGTAGTGTGTAGTAGTGTATATTGTAGTGTATAGTGTAGTGTATAGTAGTGTAGTGTATAGTAGTGTATAGTGTAGTGTATAGTAGTGTACAGTAGTGTATAGTGTAGTGTATAGTGTAGTGTATAGTAGTGTATAGTAGTGTAGTAGTGTATAGTAGTGTATAGTGTAGTGTATAGTAGTGTAGTAGTGTATAGTAGTGTATTGTGTAGTGTATAGTGTAGTGTAGTAGTGTATAGTGTAGTGTGTAGTGTAGTAGTGTATAGTAGTGTATAGTGTAGTGTATAGTGAGTATACTAGTACAGCACACATATTGGTCTCGAAAGCCCGTGCCACCTTCCCCCCTTGTAAACTCCGCCCATGGGGTTAGATGTCTCTTCTTTGTGAGCAGCGACACGGATTGTTTCAAGATTGAATGAGTTTGGGTTGACGGCTGAGGCTGCGACAAATGAACGAGTCAATGGCACTGAGCGTGGTGGCAAGCAATTGACAATTTCAGGGAATTTGGGCAGGAACCGAAATTCTTGGGAAAACAAGAATTAGGGTTTTTTTTTCTCGTCTCCCTACATCGCGAGAGACGCTGACAAAGCGCGTTTTGGACGACACGCCTCGCTCCCAAAAGGGGCCGTCCATAAATGACGTCACGCGATTTTGGACGATTTTTGACCCCCCCCCTCGTCACACGGCGTCACAAAAAGTCACAAAGCTCTGCCCCCCCCCCCCCAAACAAATAAAACATGCTTCAAATCGCTCTAAACTATTGTCATTGTAGTGCGTATTTAATGTGGCGCTGCACTCTGATGTTGTAGGAGAACACATTTATTAAAAGTCTATTTAATTAAGTAGAACGTGTTGTCTTTGAATTCTAAAGGAAACTACTGAACACACATTTGTGTGGATTGGATAACAAGAACATTTACAATTTTCATTATAACCTCAATGTATACGTACAGCATTTATACGAGCAGTACTGTATTAACATATAACAATACACATTCAAAGATAAACATCCCCCTATAGCCTTAACATAATCTTGGGGCATGTGCTTTAAGCGAGCACCTATGAAGGACGGAACGGCACACGAGGGGGTGGGTGGCCAGCACCACGCCCGGCCGCCTTTGTCTCCTGCGTGACGATGTTTACATACTACACCAAGTACTCATTTCAGGCTGAGTCGACATAGGGGAGGCCCAGAACCGGTTCAGATAATCGTCACTGGTGTTGGCCGTGAGCGCGAATCCTACTGGGCATCTGTGAAAAAGAGCTTTATTACTGATCGGATTCCTCCAGCACAAATAAATACTCTGATTCTGATATTCGGATTGTGAACTCGGGTCACCTGGTTCGTAGCACAGCGCGCTAACCACTGCACAACCGCTCCCCATATATAAACATGCGTTACAGGCACAGATACACAACAACAACAACATTCTAGATTTGAGGCTTTCGTGACTGCAAGGATTCATACTCTTAGGTTTTTTCGGTAAAGTCACAGTGGTAAAATAAAATTAATAAAAGTAAAAATAGAAATGAATGATTATTTTATTTCTATTACTACTTTTGTTAATCTTATTTCTATTATTACTTTTATAAATTTTAATTTTATTTTTTACCTATACGTGACTTTACCGAAAAAACCTAAGAGTAACAACAACAACAGTAACCGAGTCCTATTGGTAAGAACACCATCTTCCCTGTCTCAAGTTTCTAGCTGGGAGCGCCATTGTCCCTTCCTATCATCACCTGGCACCTGGACAGTGGACACCGATCTCATTTAGCATTACCCCGCTGTCGTTACCCCGCTGTCGTTACCCCGCTGTCGTTACCCCGCTGTCGTTACCCCGCTGTCGTTACCCCGCTGTCGTTACCCCGCTGTCGTTACCCCGCTGTCGTTACCCCACTGCTCATTCTACGAATTCCTCGAGGGCAGTGCAGACATATGGCGACTTCCACAGTCTGCCCGACAAAGCCCAAGAGCGGCACCGGTCATAAAAACAAACAAAACATCTCGATTTAAAGCTTTCGTGACTGCAGGGATTCATTTTCTTGGTTCTTTCGGTAAAGTCACGTAGAAGGGAAATGATACAATAATAAAAATAAAACATAATAAAATAATTGTCACGACGTTTCGGCCACAACGCAAGCAGCCGTCTTCACCTGAGGACGACTGCTTGCGTTGTGGCCGAAACGTCGTGAGAATTATTTTATTATGTTTTATTTTTATTATTTTATTATTTCCCTTCTACGTGACTTTACCGAAAGAACCAAGAAGAAAAACACTAAAAATCTCTTCGTGAAATCAAACACACAGTGCACGTGAAACACCCCACCAAACAGGCTCTAAGAATTTCCATACCAGAAAAAAACGAACACCGTTTTTTAATTTTTCTTTTTCTCCATTGCTCTTTATGAGTCATTGCGTTGCTTTATGAGACCACCGGAAAAGCGTGCATTCCTGGTAGATCAATGACTGTGTACACGTTCTGATTACCATCGTGTACATTTACACTGCGAGCCTGTGGTTTGTATTGTATCAAAATGAGTTCGGAGTGAATAACACGGGAGTTTGATAGTTGAAGAAGGCCTTCGCGGTTACTGTTATGTGTGTGTTGTATGTGAATGAATGAATGGATGAATTATAGAAAATGTGTGCCTCTATTGCTTAATTTAAAGTTCACGAGGTTAATACTATTGTATGTTGAACCTCTTTCGTACGTAGCCAACCGATGCCACCACACCTCACCGTTGCTTCCATCTGCTAGATCCCATCTTTGTCTTAGGACACACAATCTATTAAGATTTGCTATGTCTGTACGCCACTATTTGGTTTTAGGGTCTTCCACATGGATGCCAAACTCCTGGCATCACTCACATGCCTGTCTATGTAAACTGGCCCGCTTTACCTGATACATTTGCCACGGTGGCGAGATGTGAACTACCTCGCCTGGTATAAGGCAGGTCGTGGGTTCGATCCACGACCCCGACCGCCTGCTGTATATTTGGACTTTTTCTCCGGGTCCCTCTGATTTCTTCCCTCCAAATTTAGAACCAACATGCGTTTCGAGTATTTGGCTGCTATAAATTTCCACGTGATAAGCCACTTCGTTGAGCTATCATTTGTGGCCAGGTCGCTTCTAATAAAGAGCTGGAAGCTCAGTGGGCCTTACCTGGTAAAAATAAAAAGTTTAGTTTAGCATCTCTCCTTCCTGATCGTGTAAACAATCATTTTTTGCCACATTCTATGACAAACCTACAAGCAGCTTAGCCTATACTAGCATGATCTGCATGCACCTATAAGCACAGTTGGCTGAGTACGATGCCACACAAGTTCAACATACATACATTCATAACCAAGGACTGCACTTTAATATTCACAAAGTGGAGAGTAATTTAAATGTAAGGTATAAAGTTGCTACTTCAAGAAAATTAAACATAAAACAACAGGTTAAAATACAAAAAATACTCAAATTTCAGGGTAGATAAAATGTATACATGCTGGTTTACTAGCCTTTGTCCGTAAATATTTAGATTTACAGGGGTGGACATCTTTCATGTTTTTATGGGGTGTGTTTGTCGATGTGAGATAATGTGTAATGCATAACTCAAAGAATCAATGAAGATCTTGATGATTTGAAGCAATGAAGACCTGGTCTTCACACGGAGATGTATTAGTGTATCGTTAGACGATAACAGTGCCAGCTACAAATGCTGTTCGATTTGGTCTGGAAGAAAATTTTGTTTCGTGATTTTGTGTCGGCAGTGGGGGTGCATCGGCGCACAAGCTCAATCCATTCAAATCTCTATGGCGTGAAGAAGCAACATTGTCCTAAGGGGCCGTTCATAAATGACGTCACGCACTTAGGGGGGGGGGGGTCAGACATTTGTGACGATGTGTGACAAGGGGGGGGGGGGGTTGAGAAATGTGACGTCACATCAAAATGCGCAACTTTAAATCAATATAGACAATACGTTCTAATTAATTAAATATTATTTTTAATCAATGTTTTCTCCTACAACATCAGAGTGCAGCGCCACATTAAATACGCACTACAATGACAATAGTTTAAAGCGATTTGAAGCATGTTTTATTGGGGGGGGGGGGGGGCAGTGCTTTGTGACGTCATATTTGAGGGTGGGGGTCTGACTTTTTGTGACGCCGTGTGACGAGAAGGGGGGGGGGGTCAAAAATCTCCAAAATCGCGTGACGTCATTTATGGACGGCCCCTAAAACGTCGTCTGTCATGCGTACGCGTTTATCATTTCGGGGCAGTGGACAAAGGTGTTGAGGTTTTGATGTGGAAGATCTCGCGTGCCCCCTTGTGTCAGCTACGGCGAGTCAACACTAGCGGTGGTTTTCGCCTTATGACTATTTAAAACTGAATTCACATTTTTTGGGTCTTTCGGTAAAGTCACGTAGATAGGTTCAAAGAAAAAAACACAAAACTAGGTTTTTTTTTCTAGATTTGAAGCTTTCGTGACTGCAAGGATTCATATTCTTAGGTTTTTTCGGTAAAGTCACGTAGGTAAAAAATGAAAATTAAAATGAATTAAAGTAAAATAAAAAAAATCACGACGTTTCGGAGGCAACACAAGCTTCCGTCTTCAGGTGGAACCGTCACAGCCCGACAGCTGTATCAAGTAAATGAGAGATTACAAGAGATACCACTCCGTATATATAATAGTATGATAGTAGTTTTTTTGTTGTTATTTGTTTTGTGTTATTTTCTTTGAACCTATCTACGCGACTTTACCGAAAGACCCATAGAATATGAATTCATGCAGTCACGAAAGCTTTAAGTCAAGATTTAAAACTGAATTGATTATACTGTAGCGATACAGTGTACCATAGCATCGATGCAGCAGAATGTAACGCATAAGGGCGCATTTCGTGAACATCCGTGCCATTGGTATTAGTGTGCGTGTGTGCGTCCTTCTCCGCTACTACCCTTCTCTGCCACGTTACCGGCTGGAATACCTCCCCCCAACCACCACTGTCATCCATGCTGTTGACACCCTGACCTCATGTTCAATCCCAACCCCGCAAGTCGTCAACTTCTCCATCATGGGACCTCCTTTGCCAGTACCAAAATATGAGAATAGGTTTTCCCCTTTTTTCTGGCAACAAAACAGGTGTTAAGATGTTAAAACACCAAACTGAAACCTTTTACAAGGAGTCATGTCTGCATTAACCACAATACTTGTGGTCCGAATGAAAAAACAAACATACTCTGATAATATATGTGTAGGACTCGTACTCGGCTGTCTTTCTGTTCTCTTTATTTTCCACTCAACAGTCCACCTCCGCCGCGCCACTGCTCCACGTCTCTCCGTCCCCTCACTCCGCTGCGCGTCGCTCCGCGTCTCTCTCTCTCGCCGCGCCGCGTCTCCTCCGCGTCTCCCTCCCTCTCTCTCTCTAGGTCTGTCGACTCCCCTGCTATTCTACACTGCATCTTCCAGATGCATGGCTACCCCTGTTCGCACACTGCGTTCTCGCTATCACTGTCTCTCTATACTCTACTCCGTCTGTCGCCGCTAACCCACTCTCTCTCTGCTCTACTACCGTCACCGCCTGCTCTGCGATTCCCCGGGCACCGTCCCTGCAGCTCCATCCAAGACGCCGACCAAGACAAGAAGACCCTCTTTCCGTCGCGCTGTGGCTTATATCCCCACACCAATTAATCCCCATTAATTATCTCAACCCCCCGCTTATCACTCGCCACCTGGCCCCCGGTCTCACGTGACCTTGTTATTGCCGCCAGAGCGACGCCAGATAATAACCAATTACCCTCTTAGCCAATCGCTGGCCTGTGTCACCCCCGGCTACCCCAAACACCTGTCTCAACACTTAACGACCCTCTCACCTAATGCCACAACAACAACCGTGTCCTCACATACACCCCACTGTACTCTGCTCGCTCGCATAGCAACAGTGGAAGAGAATGCGTGGCGCGCTATAACTCAAGTCCTACATATGCATTGTCTTTGAAACTGATTGGTCCTCAATTTTTCCTCTGCCGATTTGTTGTCTATCCACTCGTAGTGTTCATGAGGACAGTGGTTTCCCAATCATTTCTGGACCCGCAGAGACCACCGCTAACAGTGCAAACATTACATTAAAATTGTCATGAAAATGCTTTAATTTACGTTCCACGTGTTATTATTATTTAATTAGAGCAGCAGTAACGGTTGGCTTCCGCAAATTGCCCAAAATCAAATATTGGGGCTTCACGTGACCGATTGCTGCACCCTCCCTGAGCAAATTATAGAGTTACTACGCCACTGACTGAGAGAAAGGGTGGGATAATATAGTAACTATATCACTGGCTGAGAGAAAGAGTGGGATAATATAGTAACTACGCCACTGGCTGAGAGAAAGAGTGGGATAATATAGTAACTACGTCACTGGCTGAGAGAAAGAGTGGGATAATATAGTAACTATGTCACTGGCTGAGAGAAAGAGTGGGATAATATAGTAACTATGTCACTGGCTGAGAGAAAGAGTGGGATAATATAGTAACTATGTCACTGGCTGAGAGAAAGGGTGGGATAATATAGTAACTATGTCACTGGCTGAGAGAAAGAGTGGGATAATATAGTAACTATGCCACTGGCTGAGAGAAAGAGTGGGATAATATAGTTACTACGTCACTGGCTGAGAGAAAGAGTGGGATAATATAGTAACTACGTCACTGGCTGAGAGAAAGAGTGGGATAATAAAGTAACTATGCCACTGGCTGAGATAAAGGGTGGGATAATATAGTAACTACGTCACTGGCTGAGAGAAAAAGTGGGATAATATAGTAACTACGTCACTGGCTGAGAGAAAGAGTGGGATAATATAGTAACTACGTCACTGGCTGAGAGAAAGAGTGGGATAATATAGTAACTATGTCACTGGCTGAGAGAAAGGATGGGATAATATAGTAACTATGTCACTGTCTGAGAGGAAGGGTGGGATAATATAGTAACTATGTCACTGTCTGATAGAAAGGGTGGGATAATATAGTAACTACGTCACTGCCTAAGAGAAACGGTGGGATAATATAGTAACTACGTCACTGGCTGAGAGAAAGAGTGGGATAATATAGTAACTACGTCACTGCCTAAGAGAAACGGTGGGATAATATAGTAACTATGTCACTGGCTGAGAGAAAGGGTGGGATAATATAGTAACTATGTCACTGGCTGAGAGAAAGAGTGGGATAATATAGTAACTATGTCACTGGCTGAGAGAAAGGGTGGGATAATATAGTAACTATGTCACTGGCTGAGAGAAAGAGTGGGATAATATAGTAACTACGTCACTGGCTGAGAGAAAGGGTGGGATAATATAGTAACTATGTCACTGGCTGAGAGAAAGGGTGGGATAATATAGTAACTATGTCACTCGCTGAGAGAAAGAGTGGGATAATATAGTAACTATGTCACTGGCTGAGAGAAAGAGTGGGATAATATAGTAACTACGTCACTGGCTGAGAGAAAGGGTGGGATAATATAGTAACTACGCCACTGGCTGGAATGAAAAGGTGGAATACAAAACGAGGGAACGATTCGACGTTCGAGAAAGCGATGAACAGCGATGGTGGAGAGGAAGAAGAACATTGTGGAAGGTTCTAGAAGGAACGCGGAAATGTCGAAAGCGACCTGAGCACTGGGCATGGCTGGCGAGAGTTCCCTAGGAGTGTGTGGAGTTGCCGGAACGATTAAGTTGCCTTATCTGGACGATTCTCTCGCGTCAAATACAATTAAAGTTACGTTAATATTTAGTCTACCATAAACACTACCGAGGTGCATATGAAACACAACTGATCCATTCTATTTCAGGTTTGTGGATGCGGTCAACACACGTGATCTGTTCCCCTGGATTGTCATCCTTATTCCGTTAGAATCCCGTGGTGTTGCAGCCGAAAACAATTTCACCCGTCTTGAATGTCTTTAAGGTAAGCGTGTCTCTCTGTCCTCCTCTCATCAATGAAACTGCCATGAGAATGTATCGGCTTTTGGGAAAGCCATCGAACAAAGACGTTCACCGCATCGCGCGCTTTCAGATGCGCTTCTGCGGCCGTCTGGAACGCTCTTGCTTCCGGTACTAGACAGCCACTGGAGTGATGCACTTTTACATTTGGATTGAATACTAATTTATTTAAAATTACTTTTTGTATAAAGTTTGCTGTCCTTCCCCCACCTCCGATTTCGCACGGCTGGCTACGTACAGCACGAAAGATGTTCAACATACAGAACCTCGGAGATCGAACGCACCAGAATTCGAACAAATCCGTGTTCGAACGATATTTACGAACATATTTTGTCCCGGAAACCGAACGAAATCGGGAGGTCGAACGGGCAACCGCGACTTGAAAGAACCTGTACGGCTGGGACGCGTATGGCCAGTGTGCATGACGCTTGCCCAAAGGGGACTCCCCTTCCAAACAATAACACCACCTCCTCACCACCTTCCACTCAAGCCAACAACTCTCCTTACTACAGGTAAAGTGAAGTTCAATGTTCATTTAGTCCATATATTTATTCATTTATTTAGTGTTTCTTGTATGATTTTATGCATGTAATTACTGTAAACTTCGTGTAAAAATGCTGAGAGATGTCTTGTGTCTGGAACTAATTAATGTCATTTACATTATGGGGAAAATTATTCGGTGTTCAAACAAATCGGTGTTTGAATGGCTTTTGGAACGAAGTTCGATCTCCGGGGTACCACCGTACATACATCGCGGATTCTTGAACCCAGCCAGATGCGACAACCAACCCAGCATATTTCCCACGTGTGAAAATGCATCTCTCCATAAATCTCAAAAGCCACTCTCTAGTGTTCGAATATCAGTTGTTCTCTCGTTCCCCATTAATAAAATCACCTCCAACTTTAACATTGACCACTGTTGATCCTCTTCTCCGTACCCATTGACTGCGTACATCCGTTTTGCCTGGCTAGAAACTTTTCTCGATGGAGCAGATTGATTATTTTTCTTCAAATCTTCAGTTAGCTGTTTAACTACTTTCGCACCGTACGTAGCCAAACGTGATAATCGGAGGTACCTGACAATGTGTATAGTACTGTACGGTGGTCAAGACCTGTTTTGACAGGATAGTGATGTCTCAGTTTTAATGTTTGTTGTACTATCTTTGAGCAGTTTAGGAAAGTGGTTATTTCAATAAATGAACCTGGAAGTCTTGAAAGTTAATGGCAGAACAAAACTTTGAAGGGTGTGGCAAGACTGTATTGTGAATGCAATTAGAAACAGGTTGTGATGGTTGCAGCATGGAGGGTAGGTTTATCATGCCAAGCACTGGACTGTCTTAGTCAGTGGCTTGAAACTGAGGAAGACCCAAGTGCCACGGTAGGATAATGTAAAAGTACAGCCTGTTAGTATCGATTTTAATGGCATCACCCAGGAGACCCGAAAAGGGACAGTTTCATATACGTGCATAAATAATCAAATTTTACAGCTAAAAGTGCCTACTGCATACTTGTGTTCACAATAAAAGGTTTCAAGAAGTCATGTATTTCAAATGTAAGTTTATATGCATTACACGTTTATATACAAATATTGATACTTCAAACACCTGATGAACTGGTGACAATCAGTTATTGCTTTCTGCAATGGAATGGCAAACCGATTTTTGCACAACGATTTTTTTGTATAATTGTTGCACTGACAGAATTGTTTAGGTATTGTATGAATTATTTTTTAATTGGTATACATTTCAATTAAATAAAATAAAAAACCATGCACTTAAAAATATGGTACTCTTAATATCCATGATCCTCAGAATTGACAGAACTGGAGTCAAATCATTGAAACGATGTTAAGCCTCGATACAAAAATGCACATTTCACAATTATTTTAACTGCCAAGTGATGTACATTGTATTTATAAAACAAAACCATATTTTTAAGTAAATAATGTTGGGTCCGATGCCAATTGATATAGTTAAAGAGTAGATTCACATCTTAACGGGTGAGAATTTTTATCTTGATTGGAGTACTCAACTTTCGGCAAAAACCAGGGGGAAATGCTGTATGCTGCCCGGAGGATAAGGTATCTCTTAAAACAAGCATACCACCAAGGGATTTACATCAACAGGTCATACGATGTTTTACAATTTCAGACAACGACCTTCTGAGCAAAGTTTATTTCACATATCTCAGTGCGATAGTTATGGGTTGATGATACTGTGTGGGCGTAAAATTGGTGATTAATCAGGTCAATCTAAACTATTAAAACTGCAAGATTATTAGTGAAAATAGCCCAGCAGCACATTAACAATGAACAAGACTAATACACAAATACCCTGAAACTGGATGACGGAATCTCTTATCAAGAAAACCAAATTACACTGGAGAATTTGAATTTGCTTAACCATGCAAAGCTACATATTACCATTAGTTTCCTGAAACAGGGTTATTTACTTTAAACCTGCAAACCAAATGATCACAATTTAGAAAAAAAATAACCTAAGCTACAACTCAACATGTATGCCACTTGAAAAACAATACAAGTCATGTACTTAAAAAAACAAATTAAAGTTTCAGACTCGGGTACACTCTCCTTCTTCCGTTTTTCCTGGCACTTCATACCAAAATGCCTTTTCAGTAACGACCTGCAATGAGAAAAATCAAAGGTGTGCAAGCTGACCGGAAAACGACAGGCATTATTCCATACGTAACTTGTCACGACAAAAAAAGCATTTGTTGCGCGCACACTTTGCGGCGACGTCTACTCACGTGGAGAGTACGAACGCGAACGGGACCTGTAGCCACCCCGATAGTAAGGCGATGGAGAACGCCTTCTGCGACATACAACAGCAATCAAGAAAAAAACATACCAGGCACCAACCAACAACACTCGTGGCATTTAAAATGACAAACTTGAAGCAACGCTTTTTTCAAGTGCTTGATTTGTGGGAAAACATCAACTCGTGTTGCGTAAAGCACCTGTAACGGTCGTATCTGTATCCGTCATCGTAGCCACGGTCGTAACCTCCTCGGTCGTACCCGCCGCCTCGTTCGTAGCCTCCCCGATCGTACCCACGGTCATAGTTGCGGTCATAGCCGCGGTCGCAGCCACGTTCGTAGAAGTTGTCTCTGCCTTCGCGGCCTTCTCGGCCTTCCCGGCCATCGCGGCCTTCTCGCCGACTGCTCGTACTCATGTGGCGAAAACACAGGAAAATGCAATGTAAACATGCTGCGCCAATCATGGTTTTAGAGGTCAGATATTGTAAGCAGAATGTACGACACAAGCCTTTACATTGAACACAACTTCATTGTGGAAGTTTAAATGTTATTCGGACAAAGTGTATACATATAAAGTAGATTTTGTACTTTTTAACATTTAGAATTATTGAGTGCTTCCGGTAAAATAACTTTTAAACAGTGGCTGTTACATTTCAGGAGTGCAGCGGTTTACACTTACAAGGTAGGGCGTCCCATGTAGATGCCCGGGGTAGGTGTGTGGGCACGCTTAGTAATTGAGAAGTCCACTCGTATGTACCGCCCATCCAACTCCATGCCATTAGCCCTTTCCTTTGCCTGGAGAAACAATGTACACACTTTAACACTGCGCATGTCTTTACATTGGAACGCACCAACACAACCCATTCATGGCAGCACACCTACCAACAAGAAACTATGGCTCCACACTCAAAGTCAGTCATTTAAAAAAAACCGATAGCATGAAGCCCAGGCATTATGGGGTAACTTCCTCTGTATTCATATCGTTTAAATTCTTAGCCTATAATTTTTTTCAAAGTGATGTGCATAAAATGCGTCCAATTATGTAAAGATTCTCCATTACTAGTTATGGGGTTCCATCCTTCTTAAGACATACCATTTGTGAATTGCCAATTATCATCGCCCTCCTTTTTTGCAGCATCCATGCTCCCCCCACTGCTTTAGATCACATTTTCAAGATTTTACTCATTCTTTTCCCAATCGCTTTAGTTTTCCAATCTTCAGCTTTGCACCTGTTGCTTGCTATACTTACTCTTCCTTAACATGTCATGTGGTTTTAAAAAATATGCTCTTTGCTTTATAACTTTGTCTCCTGTTTGGATATTTTTCAATTACAAATTAATTCAATAGCGATTTAATTCTATATTTATACCAGTTACATCCATTTAATACATTTACTCGAGGCATTTTAATCTGTTGCTTAGAGTTGGCCCAAAGTTAGTACAATTCAGTATATTTTTAAAACGTCACATCCACATAAACCTTCCAAGACACTGAAAAATTGTTCACAAAAAGCTGATTTGGGGGAGCATGTATAGCTCCTTTCACTTAAAAAATTAAATGTCTAGATGCTACCGCATAAGAAAACAAGACTAAATCGTTTTAAACATTGGTGCTTATAAAAATGAGACTAACCTCTTTAGCATCCTCTGAATTATCAAAGTACACGAAGGCAAACCCCCGAGAGCGGCCCGATTGCTGGTCGTACACCACATTCACGCTCTGGACTGGGCCATAGCGCGAGAACACTTCCTTCAGGTCCTTCTCCCCTGTGTGCAGGCTCAGCCCAAATACTCCCAGGCAACAACTTGGGTCTGGGTTCACCTGCACGCACACACACAAAGATTAACGCTCGCATAAAACGAGCAGCAGCAGAAACACAACTCACAAAAAAGCCATAAGCCACATTTGCATAGCTTAGAGCAGTTTTTCATTTTCGGTGCATGATTGCATTGCAATGAATATAAGGGTTGTCCATAACTGCAAATCAATATCATGGTACTTAAAACAAATCACTAATTCATATATTTACAAAGCTAAAGATCACATTTACTCAATCCGCAACATTGTTTACAAATGACTACAGCATATATCACTTCATACATGCGCTTGCAGTTTTTTTGACATCGCGTCTCAAAAGAAAGTAACGAAAGCGCATGAGGGCCTGGAATAGACGCGGACGAACACGACGAGACGTGAAAGTGCACGTGGGCGTACCCGGGAGCCCAGGTGGCGGCGCCGGTTGGACATCGGCGAGCGGCTGTGGCGCCGGTAGTCGGGCGTGTAGGAGCGGCTGCGTGAGTGGCGGCGTCGCGAGTGCGAGCGGGACCGAGAGTAATGCCGATGCCGAGAGCGTGATCTGCACGGCCCACAAGATGACACCGAAGCGGGATTTAAATAAAAAAAAATATATTTACCGTAAACTTTCTTTAACGACAAAAGTTTTTACGAGTACACAGCCACAGGCTTTACATAACACGTCAAGATGTTGCCAACTACATCATTTACTCTGCGTAATTTTAAGGTAAAATTATAAATGTAATAAAGACAATCCATATAAATTTTGATTTGAAGCTTTCGTGACTGCAGGGATTCATCTTCCTGGTTCTTTCGGTAAAGTCACGTAGAAGGGAAATAATACAATATTTTTTTTCTTTTTTATTTCCCTTCTACGTCACGTAGAAGGGAAATAATAATAAAATAATATTTTCCTTATTTTATTATTTCCCTTCTACGTGACTTTGCCGAAAGAACCGAGAAGACAATCCATATGTAAGAGAAAGTTAATGTAATAGGAATGTCCATTACTTATCCACGTTATATTGAATAAGACATTTTTCTGGAGCATCCAGCATTAGGAAAATTCGCCAATTCCATTTTGACAATTTAGCATTAAGCCCACAAAGGGGATAACCAACATTCAATGGCCAGCACGGGCCAGTTCGTGGCAATGTCGCAGGCAAGCAAGTCTGCGAGTTTCATAAATGTACATGACCTTCCAATCCTCGCATGTGCAGTGCTGAATTACAGCCATGTGCAACACACACATGGCCCCTGTTTATATATAATCTCATGTTACTTTTGGACAAAAGTAGCTGAGCAGTGCAACAACACAGTTCCTCGCCTGGATTTAGAATTTGAGCGAGAGTTGGAATGAGAGTGGGAGCGTGAGTGGCGAGAGCCCGTGCGAGACCCCGAGTGGCCGCCTTCGTTCTCCAACGGTTGCGTTGCTGCCGAACTGTGGCTCCCCGACTTGGAGTGAGAGGCCTGCTGAGATACACACCAAACACCATTTGAAAAACTCTCAAACAAACGGTAAGGAGCAAATCACCAGTCACTTTCCCCTTCACTTGTACACCGTCTAGGACAATTGTGGACACAACTGTAAAGCATAGTTTACACATCCACAAGTGCTCCGGTCCTGATAAAAATGTACATGCACAAAGCTACTTGTTTTTTTAATTTAAAAGGCAATATCTTATTATCAATTTCACCAACAGAATATATCAAATTTGTTTAATATTAGTTTAAAATAGAATTCTCCCTTTACAATTACAGGCATGTTTCGTGTCTCTAAACTGGTGGAGAGGCTTACCCCATGATTCTTGACAATTTCTTATACATTCAATTTTCTTTTTTCGAACCCTTGAACCCTTCTTTGCTCTTCTGCTTAACCCCATGCATTTACAACTTCTAGTGGCCAAATTCTTCAGTTTCTTTTGATTTCAGCTTCAACTGAGTTCTTTTTTTCCCTTTTCTAACTTCTGATATTCTTTTTCTTTAATCTTGGTCCACATTTTCTGGTTTCTATTCCTTCCAATAACCTTATGGGGAAAACATATTTAACACCATCAAGTACATGTTTAACAAAGTTCACAATTAAACATTTGCAAAATATATTCAAAATCGTTCAATACAATCTGACTTAATACAAAAAAACAATACAATATTTTGTAGTTTACAGCATATCCGCATCAAACGCTTAACATATCTTCTAGTTAGGCATTACCACAATTTCTGAGGCATTGCATTCGTCCACTTCAGGTTTTCCCAAGTGGAATTGTACAGGGAAATTTCGAGGGCCACTCTCTGCCATAATTATCAGGTGCTTCAGAATTAGCACGAAGCCTTCAAATTAACAAATATATGGCATACAATAACACCTCTAAGCTGGGCATGAGAAACACAGAATTCAGGGTAAGCCAGGCCCTCTAAAATAAATAACTAAATTAAGCTACAAAAAAATAACCAAAACACATCAGGCGAATTAAGACTCACAGCAGACGTATGCACTAGCAATTCCAGAGCGAGATACACGTGCTGTACGTATCTAGTGTATGGCATTAGGAGCACCTGTACACTTGGATGCCAGCTATCCATTCACCTCTGCTTTCGTAGTGATATTTTGTGTCATTCACATGATGATAAGATCATTGTAATGTCTTGTGTGAATGTAAACAACTTGGCAAGTTTGCACATTATTAATCATTTGAAGAATGCCGTGCGTGTCCTACAACTTGAATGTTGTCCCCAATCGGTCTGGCTTTGCGAAGTTTCACTGCACACAAGGTTAATGCAACGGTTTTCACTAAACAAGAAAAAAACACCTCTACTGAAGTCGATTAGAATGTTTTTATAAGTAAACTATTCTTGTGCATACTCTTTGGTTCTTTCGGTAAAGTCACGTAGGTAGAAAAAATAACAGATCACGACGTTTCGATCGCCACACAAGCAATCGTCTCCTCTCTCCCACCTGAAGACGATTGCTTGTGTGGCGACTGAAACGTCGTGATCTATTAGTTTTTCTACCTACGTGACTTTACCGAAAGAACCAAAGAGTATGGATTCCTGCAGTGACGAAAGCTTCAAATCGAGATATTCTTGTGTAGTTTTTAACATTAACCGTGTCAAACTACGCTAATTGTCCACGTTAATTTTCACTTGAGGAACCCATCCTTGCCCATCCCCCTAAGGTTCCAAGCGTTTTTACCCACCGAGATGGGACTATCATCTCTATTTTCCCTTTCCAAGGGCTTCACGTGTAGCCTAAAAACAAACGAGTAATCCTAGCAACATGTTGCTATGGAGCAGGGGTCAGCAACCCAAATAACTCAGCCATTTTATTCGAATTCGGTAAAAAAAAAAATCTATATTTCAAGAGCCGCAATGCACATGAATTACGAGACGGTGGGTCCCTTAATAACATCACCGAGCTGCATACGGCTCAGGAGGCGCAGGTTTTGACCCCCCCCTCCCACCACGCAGTGGGCAGTATAAATTACGGCCCAGCCGCTGGTGCCGCCAGCCTTCAAACATTGCCGTGACAAGCATTCTACATCGGGGAGAGGGCAATAGAAAACCTGGCTATTTGCAGCCTCAGTCCACGTCATTGCTGCTCACCAACAGCAACTGGGGTTGGCAATGACAAAAACGTTGTGAAGGAAACTATCGCAAATTACGTACGAGCAGCAAGAATTGTGTAAAACTGGCAATTCATTTTTCGTGGAATATGACAATGCACCCATTATCAGACTTGGAAAAAAATTACATGGAGAAATGAAATACAAAAGAAATGGATAAAATCGTTGTCACAATCAATTACTACACATTGATATTATTTTGATAGTGTCAAATAAAATAAAAAATCTAAAAAAAACACTGAAACCGAACTAAAAGGCCGGTGGCGTGCAATTCCCAAATAAGCGAATTGTTTTGGATATTTGTTACAATAAAAATGATCTGTTACGTCCGGTTTAGACGTACTTAAGTTCTTATTTTGATGTGAGAATGCCGATAAACCTGTGGGAAGGGGTAAGGTGAAGTCATAGATGCATTCACGTTCTTTCTTTCAAGGACTATGGGGGAAAGCCGAGTGATGGGGGGAAAACGGCTTGTGAACAATTCCTACAGAACCAAAGTTCTTAAACCCGTTTTAATTCATCCAATTTATGGCATAACGCTAGAAACGCATGCATGTAATTTCTCCAATGGTTTATGTATGCTGAACTTCTTTAGCACTGTACGTCACCAACCGTGCTAATGCTAACACAGATAAGGTGAATATTAAAGACCGTGCAAAACACGTTACACCTGCCCAATAAATGTTCATCTTCATACCGCAAGTAGTAAGCAAAATAAAAACACTATACGCTGTTATTTAATTCAGTAGCACTGTAAATTTTAAACCTAAATTAGATCGCCAGTTGTAATCAGCAGAGGTACAAGATGGTGAGCATGTATTGCTTTTAAGTTGACATAAATGCAGTTCAATACAGTACACAACATTGCAAGTTATGTTTATATTCTGCTAATATTTATCGTTGATGACGGATTACAATCGAGTGGAAATTGCTAGTTATGACTGACATGCGTTAAGCCCAGTGTTGAGATGGATTCAGATCGTGTCCGACTGTGAGCCGGTCTGGGAGAGGCCTTCATTCAGTAGTGGACACAAATTGTGGCTGATAAATTATAACACGTGGTAGACATGGCAAGTAAAAAGCTAGGACTGTAATCTTATACAAGTATCTTAATATCTGGAGTAACATTTTCATCACACATGATCCGGCGAATTTTTCCCACTAACCGTAACATTCCAGGGATCGACGGGGTTGAACTGAGACATGTATGATCGATTTAACTTAATAAAAAAAACCCCATCCGACTTGCAAATTGCAATGAGCGGTGCGGATAAAACTCCCCATTACAATCGTGTATACCATACTGGACAGCGCGTGCTAAATTGTACATTAAAGTGGTTGTGAGTAGACTGAGCAGCACGCCACTGCACTATTGTGTATCATTGGTGCCTTAAACAGTGCTCCACAAGGCACACACCCCCCCCTCGTCCTATAGACGGATACCTCATTAGACATACGCGAGTGTGGTGCCTGGTGAATGTGAGCGAGTGGTGCCCGAGTACACAAGAGTGGCGTCAACGTTAGTGGCCGGCGAGTTGCCTGGTTAGTGGCGTTAGGTGAGAAGCGGCAAAGGGGGGCAGCGGTCAGCGGTCAAGGGAACGCGCCGGGCGGGAATGAATCAGGGTGAACAAGGCTCGCTTATAGACGTCGGGGTCGAATGGGAAAGATTGACCACGAGCTACTCAAGACTGAATATAAACGCCTAACAAAGCATACGGCTGCTCAACACAGATCGGCCACATTTAGCACGGCACTTATTCAATAATTTGAATTACCAGGATTTTTCCTCGAGAACGCAAAACTCGCGCCTGCAAGCGTCCAAGATGCCACGTGGTACCGTGGAAATCTTGTTTTTTTAAAGAGCTCCAAGTGAAACGTAAAATCGCGGTCGTAAGCGCAATTCAATCAAGAAGATTGGAAGCGCGTTTTCTTGGAACGCGCTGAGATGTGGCTCCCACACCAATCAATGTGTACACTACTAAACACGTTGTTCTAGTGCAGTGGTTTATCTAAAAAAGTATGGTCCCGGTACCAGTGGTCCGCGAAGCCCCCCCCCCAACTCGAGTGGGCTGATGCCAACGCAGGTTGATGCGGACTTACATTAATATTTTTACTTATGACAAAAAACATTATTTTGTAAACTACCCTGACTAAACTATCCCAACATCTATAATGCCCCCACTGAAAAATACCCTTAAATCTGCGTAAAAATTGTTTGTATGTTCCGGTAATATGAATCATTCAGTTGCAACCGGTATTTGGAGAAGTGAATGCGATGTCACCACAAGTGGGGGAGGGATTGTCCGCGGAAATATATTTTTTATATTTCCCCATAAATATCGGTTTAGTGGAAATGATATGGTGCATTGTAAATCCCCATAGTTTTATGAAACCTTCCAGAATTCGGTGTTCTGAGTATTCGCAACAGCGGCGACAACCGACTTCGGTGACCTGCTTAGACGCTGTCGACCTAACGCAGTCCACGAACTCGCAGGGCAAAACAAATTAAAAGTCCGGGAGAAAATCCATTCATCAATCACGTACTATCTAAACTCGAGGAACAAGGTGTAATCTCTAAGTGGCACGCGTGTACTAGAAGTTTTATTTTATACAACCATAACACTGTCACATACACTGCAGTTGAGACCTCATGACAGTACGCTGGTGGCCCCGCAAGCATCCAGACTTCTTCGCAAGGGAGACGACGTTCAAGACGAGAGGACGATAGCTGAGCAACGAGAATGCAAAAGGAGCTTCGGGGAGAATAAGAGGCATCAGCAAGCGGCTTCATGCGCGAGGCCAGACGCAGAGAAGAGGGGAGGACAGCAAAGCACAAGGGATCTTAGGTTCTTTTCGGTAAAGTCACGTAGGTAAAATAATAATAAATAATAGAAAGTGAATGCGATGTCATCACTTGATACAGTAAATTTAGCTGTGACGGTCCCACCTGATGACGGAGACTTGTGTTGCCCCCGAAACGTCGTGATTTATTATTTAATGTAAGATTTGTATTATTTATTTTCATACGTGACTTTACCGAAAAAACCTACGAGTATGAATCATTGCAGTCACGAAAGCTTCAAATCTAGAAGCACAAGGGAAACGATATGGAGTGAAACCGTGTCGACGGGGAGATGAAATGAGATGGGGTATGTGGACGAAAGGGTAAAGAGACGGACAAGTGTGACGATGAGTGATGATGAGACTAAATACGACGAGATGGAAGCGAGGAATTTGCCGATATCACGTAGGGCTCAACGATTAATCAATTTTAATCGAAATCTCAAAATGAAAGAATGCGATTAGCAAATCGCAAAGGCTGCGATTTTCAAAGTCCTATTACTTTCTTATTGGAATTGTTTTATGATAACTTTACTTAACAATTGTTTGATTGTTCCATTTAAATTCAAACAAATTAACAAATAATTGTTGGACGTAATCATATTTTTTAATTCTCATCCTCGAATTCGTATAGAGCAGCCCATATTTTGATATCATGTGGTAATGCTCCATCACGTTCTAAATCTATTACACAGTGAATGTTGAACTGAAGCTTGACTTTAAAAATTATAATCGCAAATCAAATCGCAATGTCAGAAAAATCGCAATTAGATATTTCCCCCAAATCGTTCAGCCCTAATATCTCGGGTGTTTGAAGTGAGATGAGATGTTGGGATGAGGCGATGAGGTGATGTTAGCGACGAGGCGATGTTGGGATGAGGCGATGTTAGCGATGTGGCGATGAGGTGATGTTGGGATGTGGCGATGTTAGCGATGATGTGGCGATGAGGCAGCGTTGGGATGAGGCGATGAAGTGATGTTACCATGAGGTGATGTTGAGATGAGGCGATGTTAGCGATGAGCTGATGTTGAGATGAGGTGATGTTGGGATGAGGTGGTGTGACCATGAGGCGATGTTGGGATGAGGCTACGCGGATCCCCCGGGCTCAGCTGGTCCGCTCCGCTAGGCCAAACTCAGGATCCACTCATCGCTACTGGGCCTGCAACAACAATAACCCCACCAGTCCCGTCTGTCTGTGTGGTGTAAATACAAAACAACAAAAACCGCAGGGATATTTACCCCGCCGTCGTATCCTCCTTCCTCCACGTCGCTCATTGTTTAATCTCTGGCCCTAGGGCGGGTGTTGTTATAATTGTTGTTTTGTTTAAATCGCGAACCGCGTAGACGCCGTGGCTGCTATGGCGGCGATCACGACTCACAAAATGGCGGCAGATGTGCGAGCATCCGGGTCTTCGAGTCCCCCTGCTGACGTCACATCCGCTAGAGCCCCCCCCCTCCCCGAGCTTCCCCCGTGCCCCCACCCCGTGGTATGTAAATCTGGCAGCCATCTTAGGTGGGGGGCACACAAAGACAAAGTTCCCCCACCCCCGTGCTATGTAAATCTGGCAGCCATCTTAGTTGGGGGTACACAAAGACAAAGCTCCCCCACCCCTGTGCTATGTAAATATGGCAGCCATCTTAGGTGGGGGTACACAAAGACAAAGCTCCCCACCCCCGTGCTATGTAAATCTGGCAGCCATCTTAGTTGGGGGAACACAAAGACAAAGCTCCCCCACCCCACCCCATGTATTGTCAGCAGTAATAATAATTAGAGCTGCTTCTGGGCTAGATCGCCAATTAATAAGAGGTTTTGTCCGCGCAAATAACGCGTGCCAATTAGACGTTCACAATTGGACAGTAAATTACAACCAGCATCAATCAGCCGGGTCCTCCCTACACATTTAGGAGCACGCATTGAGATCCTTGAGATTATGTTGCTGCTATAAATGTGCGAATGAAACGCCGCACTTTGTTGAGCTATCATTCGTGGCCAGGTTGCTTCTGAAAAAAAAGTTAATACCTTGAATGGGCTTTGCCTCGAAGGATGGGGATGGTTTAGTTGTATTTTTAAATCCTTTATATTAAGTTCACTTGCTTGCTTGCTTGCGCGCTTACGACCGTGCAAATCTTTCGGTCGTTTTTTTAACCCACTTCCCGTGATCCAATCGAGCTGACATTTTGCACACAGACTCGTTGTGCGTGACAATTTATTTTCGTGAATTTTTTTTTCCATAACTTTACACTTTTTAGGGATTTGTTTTTTAAATATTTAATTACCAATTGCTTAATGGTGGCAGGCAATCATCTGACCCATAGGTGGCAGCCATCTCAAGCCAGAGGACGAGATGGCTCTAGCCGCCACGCATATAAAGGATTTATAGTGAAAAACTTTGTTTTTACGGGTTAATTTTTTATTTTTTCGGGTGATATGGTTGCCTTGTACTTTTCACTAATATAATTTTACTAACGTTATTACCCTTAATGGGCATCTGTAGGGTGAAGAACTTTATAGCTCATCGGATTCCTCCTTCAGTATAAATAAATCTAATTATGAAATCGCCGCGTTATGTCTTCTTTCCCCCTGTGGGCAGACGTTTATTTCTTTAATTTAACGTAAAGATTATTGATTGATAAAATATTGCAGGGAATTGGGTAACTCGGGAATGTGTCAGTGGTCACAGCAAAATGTTCAACAGTAAACCCGCATTGGTAAAGAATAACTAAGATGTGGGTGGGGGAAGGGGACGAAATAGACCCCGTTTAATCCAGTTTTGTTTTAAGTCACAATGTGTGGTTATTGTTAAGTCCCATCGACCCACTGCTATGTTTGTGTACGAGTACTTCTGTGTGTGATGCAGCTCTCAAGCTGTTCTGCTCAAAGACAAAAACGTTTACAAATACAGTATCTTCTTCTTTGAAAGGTTACCGAGCCCTGGGGTAGAGACGATTGATGAGTTTAATAACAGAGACGTGTTTCGTTATTGCTAATAAAAGATGAAACTAAGTATTCGGTGGTTGATGCTACTGCTGTTGCTGCTGCGTTGCTGCACATGCACAGACACTATAATAAATCAAACTACTCTACAAATTCGTCAATAACACTGTGGCCCTTAAGAGGAAAACATATAATGGGCGACGTTTCGGGAAATGCCCCTTCTGCAGAGCACTGCGAAGCCAGGGCTCAGTGCATTTGTGCAAATCACGTACAATTTTAAGGCCACGTATTTGCGAATATGTTTGAGTTTAAATTTCTATTTAAAGTTTTCGTGACTGCAGGGATTCATCTTCTTGGTTCTTTCGGTAAAGTCACGTAGAAGGGAAATAATAAAAATAATAAAAATAAAACATAATAAAATAATTGTGACTTTACCGAAAGAACCAAGAAGATGTTTGAGTTTATTTTTTAAAATCTATATAAGCCTTATAAGGAGCGACACCGTGGTGAACATGCGACATTGGCATGTGTCGTGTGGAACCGCTGACCCCAGGGTTCAATGTTTACTGGGTGCCAGCGGTCGGTACACGTGGCGAGCACCGTTGGTCTTGCAATTCCGATCCCAGCGGTTCAATCCCAGCACCCGAATACACATTTCTGAATATTTCCATCTCTTATCTCAGCGTGGAAGAGTAGACCACCCCCCCCCCCAACAACAAAAAATGCCCTCTCAGCACGGAGAAGCTTAGACCGACCATGGCAATTTCGGAATCGTGCTCTCTCTCTCTATAGGGGGCGCAATAGTCTGCAGATTCTAGATTTAGCAGAAAATCACAATCATTTTAAACTTTGCTCACAGTTTAAAGATCCGATTTAAAGCTTTCGTGACTGCAGGGATTCATCTTCTTGGTTCTTTCGGTAAAGTCACGTAGAACGGAAATAATAAAAAAATTATAAAATACACTTCTCATTTGAGAAATAAAAATAAAACAATAAAATACAATTCTCATTTGAGAAAAAAAAATAAAACATAATAAAATACAATTCTCACTTGAGAATTGTATTGTATTATGTTTAATTTTTATTATTTTATTATTTTCCCTTCTACGTGAATTTACCGAAAGAACCAAGAACACAGTTTCAAGGTTGAACTTATCGAAGCAATTGCCACACATACTGTGGTTTCTACTGTGTGTATGTGGTGCTGGGGAGCGGTAGTGTAGCGATTAGCGCGCTGTGCTGTGAATCTGACGACCCGAGTTTGAGTCCGGTTCACGGTCAATACCAGTGGCGATTATCTGAACCGGCCCTAGGCCTCCCCCTAGGTCGACTCAGCCTCAAGATGAGTACCTGGTGCGGTGTGTAAAACATATCGCCACTGTGGAGACAAAGGTGGTCGGGCGTGGTGTTGGCCACACCATAGATGCTCTATAACAGCACTTGCCCCAACAGTCTGTTCAGGCTATAAGGGGGATCTTTGTCTTTGTATGCGTATGTCAAGTGCATTGATTTTATTAGTTGCACTAATTGTTGCACGTTAGCCCATTTACTTTGGATTCGCAGTGTGCGAATTAAACTACTACCACACGATTGTAATCTTGCTGTGTTTTCTTTCTGGATTAAATGCATGTTGATTGGCTGCCAAATTTTCGAATTCGGCAGTTTTGGTTTCAGATATTGCAGCTCTTCCGCCACATCAGAGACAAAACATTCCATCGTTGACGATTGTGATCAATGATAACATGTTTACGACTTAGTAACTATTTTGGAGACCTTCCCCCTTTCAGTAAAGCTGCCAGGATGATTATTACATAGTTAGGACATACACCATTCACTGCACAAAATGGAAACCAATCACCAATGCATTAACGGTATCTAAATTCATTTCTTTTTCACTTCTGTTCATTGGCATTTTTTTACATGGCCTCTGATATTTTTGTTGAAAAAAAGTAAGTTATGCTATTTTTGGCAGTGGTGCACACAAGCACAATAGAGAAAAACTCAACACCCCATGAAGAAGGGACATTGCCTGAAACGTCGCCTGCTGTGTAGAAATATCGTGTTTTATTTGAAGGCCGCAATGTTATTGACGAATGTGTTGAGTCTTAATTCTAGATTTGAAGCTTTCGTGACTGCAAGGATTCATACTCTTAGGTTTTTCGGTAAAGTCACGTAGGTAAAAAATAATAAGAAAAAATAATAATAGAAATAAAATAATAATAAATGAAACTCAATCAATTAAATCACGACGTTTCGGAGGCAACACAAGTCTCTGTCTTTAGGTGGGACCGTCACAGCTAAATTTACTGTATCAAGTGAGGAAAAATCCAAGAGACAAGATCTTAAATACAAGTTAAGGGGGAGGGGGGAGGGGCTTATCTGAATGTGGTAGCCAGGGAATGGAACGTTGGGGGGGGGGCTAAAAGGGAACAATTGGTGCACCTCAACTCGGGGTTGCGGCCGGTGTTGGCTGACAATCCAAACACAAAATAGCAGCACTGTTAAACGCTGGGGATGTCAACACTCGGTAAAGTAGACTAGTACCTGTCAAATAAGATGGTACAAATATGCGTAGTTAAATCTTTTTGACAAGGTTAATAACATCTTTCCAATGATTGCTCAATTTGTAGCCATCATCACGGTTGAAGTTATGTCTGTGTTTGTATATCTGGATGGCCTCGTGTACAAACCTTTGATGGTAGCCAGAAAGTCTGCAGAGCACCTTGGTCTCGAAAAACCTAAGAGAATGTGTTGAGGTTGTTTTCTTCTTTTTTAACGATACCTTTTGTACCCTCCTTAAATTGATTGACCCACTTATTGACATTGCTTTTAGCAGGCCATTTGGCGTAAATTGCAACACGCCCGTAACCAGCCAAGATGGAATATAAAATCGTGCAGACTTTAGCAATGCGTGATGAAGCAGACATTGCTGATAACCTTTCGAGCAGCAGACCAAGCAAGAATGACACAAAACCAAACACGTGTACATATTGTATAGTTAATTATGCAGCTCTATCAGAAAATATTCTCACACTGAAGGGTGAAATCCTCAGTATGGCTTGGGTAAGTGCTGAACACAGTGCTTGTTTCTCTATCTTTCTCCGAAATATATCTCCAATGTCTTCAATGTGTATTGTATCTCCTTTGAATACATCTTTCACGTCTCATTGATTTCTGAATACATATCCACAGTAGGTCGCTATTTGTTGTGAATACATATTTTTCTGTATTTCATTATACCCCCTATATATTTCAATCATGATTTGACCTTTTTAACACGTACGGCCATGTACACGTGTGCATGTGCGTGTGTGTGTGAACACATGTAGTAGAAAAAGTCTGATAAGCACAGAACCTTTCTGGAGAGGGCAGAGGCTGTAAAGTGGGATGGCCATTCACGATGAGAAAGCACCACTGGTACACACACACACGTGTGTATGTGTGCATCAAAGTCTAGGTAAAGAGACAACACCTCATTATCATTGAATTTTGTTGAGTGGGAGTGGGGGAAATTACATATTTCATCATGGCTTAATTTATGAAATTGCTCCAATTCTCATCTCTGCTTTGAGAATTGACATCCGATTTTTTTTACACAGTAGAACACTTCGTGATATCCATGTTGCAGCACAAGTCATTCTAACGCTTCATCTGAATTACAAACAAAACTGAATTAATGCTCAAGTACGTTTTGGCAATTCACTCAGATTAGCGCAGAATATTTCACCATTGCAGCTGCGTGTGACTGAATAATATATATTTATATTTTTCTCTATGTGTGTTACCTTGAGAAAACACTCACGCAATCAAACTTACTCTACATATCCGTTTTCAGCCCAAACTGGATCATGGCCAATTCATTTCACCAACCACTACAAGGAAAGGCACCCTTTCCATGCATGCGACGGAGCAACGCTTTATCCCCATACATTTTGAACAGGTGGATTCTACATTTGCTGTATCACCTCCTGGCAAGCCAAGGCACGTCACCTCCTGGAGCGCAATTAATCAATTTTTTGCATTTTTGACTTTCCTGATAAAATACAATTAAATTCCACTTAGTTATTGATGGCTGATTTTATTCGAACAAAACTGAGTAAAATACAATTAATAGCTAATAGAAATGTGTTCAATTCAGCTCAATGTGATTTCAAACTACACATAGTCATTATTTTTATGTATAGGCTACTCTTGTATATTTACTAAACATTAATTAACCCCAGTCTCGGTTTTTACAGTGTGGATATCCATGGGAAGGGAGGTTTCACGACATGTGAGTGATCCACCAACCCCCACCTCCGCATTGCTGGATTACAGGCGTGCGCCACCACCAAGATGAGATGTACGCTACAAGAATATCCAACTGTGCTGTTAGTATCTTGTTACAAGCTAAAGCATCCCCTGCAACAGCAGAAGCAAGTATCGACAAATAACTGACATCACAGGCTTTTCCAGACATTTTCAAAGGCTCTTCTTACAACTACACACACGCATATAACACATTCCTGCGGAGGGAGCTGGTAGGAACGTTGGGTTGCTCGGTCAATGGTCAGGGTCAACGGCGGCGTGGTGTATTCCGCAAATATGCCCGACTGAGGGCGGGCACATGTCGGCGTGAGTAGGTTAAACGTTGAGTTTTATAAGGGCACCACGGGGTGACCAGCCCCTCCACACCCAGCCCCACCCCTCCCACCCCCCACCCTCCCCACCCTCCCCACCCAGCCTCTCCCTACCCTCCCCTCTCCACCCAGCCCCACCCTCTCCACCCAGCCCCACCCTCCCCACCCAGCCCCTCCCCACCCTCCCAACCCAGCCCCTCCCCACCCTCCCCTCTCCACCCAGCCCCACCCTCTCCACCCAGCCCCATCCCCCCATTTTTGGATGCACAACGGATGGACACAATAATCCCCTGTGGGCTGGTGTCACCAGGAGGTTCCTACCAGTATATTGCGCTCTGTGGATATGCACCTCAGTGGCTTGTTTCACAGTTATCTTCTCAACCTGTGGCTTGCAGAGTTGACCTTCGCCAAATTGAACTAAAACCAACCGTCGGGCTGCATGCTGAGCATTCTCTTTACCCCTCAAGCTTTTTTCGCCATGCGCAAAAAATATTCCCGCTCCTCCTTCAACTCGTGAAGACGCAAGCAGCCCAACCCCCGAAAACCGCACTCGGATGTCAAGCTGCTGTGAGAACGTAAAAGCACCACGTTGATATTGCCTCCACGTGAACGTACTGGCGGTACACGGTTGCACGGTATATATATATAAAAGCAAAATTTTCCCAGTAATTTTTACAATTTTCTCGCAATTCCCAAACCGTGGTCGTAAAATCTTTCGGGGGGTGCGTCAAAATTATTTCTCGTGATGTTGAAGCAGTTAGAAGGCGAATGTTTCTTTTTGTTGGGGGACGGTGGTATTAGAAGATTACGACCCATGTCACACGTCCGAATTGGGAAATCAGCTGCTGAATCTAAGGCGACGTCTGATTGTCTGCAGCCCACTCAAGGGCAACAGCAGCGATGTCAGACTGTTTCATGAGGACCGGAGTGTTATGCTTCACCGGTGTGCCGCCAATATGTCGATTCGTTCATTTCTTTTAGCAATGTGGCCAATGAAATATCTTAGCGATGCGCCTTCATTACCACCATTGCATTTACATGAGTAGCAGTATTTAACTTGGTCACATTTTTGGACTTTGAGTGAAAGATCGTAGATGACTGCTGTATGTATATTATGCAGTCTCACCGTTCAGACTCATTTCTGTACATGTCACATTTACCCATGGCATCGTGTTTATGAGTTACGATTCATAGTATTTTTTTTTATTTCGCATATAAATGATTGCAGTTGGGATTTTTCTCATTTAAATATTTCGACTTTATAGCTCTATCATTATGCATGTATTCCATTCTGTACTGACTAATGGCACAGCACAATTATCATTAATTTATGCTTATGCAATGCAACCTTGTGAACAGCTCCTATCCTCTTGAGATGTATGTATTCCGGCAATTCCCATAGCAACAAATGCATTTTCTCTATAGAGGTGCAAGGAAATTACAAGGATGCAAAGTAGTAAAGGAGGAGAAGGAGGTGAGGGTGGAGATGGCTTAGGTGGATGGGGCTGGTAATGGTTGAGCACTTTGAGGGATAACATTTGGGAATGGCGATACAACTAATGCATGTCTAGCAGAGACCTGGTCTCAAGCTTATACACATCAATATGGAGCCCGATAGGTTAAGGTTCTCAACGCTTTGAGAGATTTGTGGAGGGAATAAACACACTTTCTGGTGTGATGGAGAAAACGGAAGGTGGTTTATCACACAGTTTCTGGTATAAGAGTATATTTAGCAACTCGTTCGGTAGAAGAGATGAAATTTGTCGTTGCCTTTTTCATAAACCAAGTCTTTATTTGCGTCTCTGTCTCGCAATGCAATTCCAAGCATACATCTCTACACGTATATTTGTGCACTTTACAGATATTGCTACATTCCTATTTCAATGTCCACATTTCAAAGGCAATTGTCATGTAAGTTAATGTGCACCGATTAAAAACCTTAGTATGTTGCTTTTCATTAACATGTTAAACACTCAAACCTGCTCACGTCCATCTTATCATTATTTTCATTTAGATCCCGTTCCGCCTTCAATAACTGTCCTAGGGTACACATATCCTGCTGTTTTTTTTTCAACTGTGTCCCTGCTGGAGATGCGTTAGGTTCAAGCCAGCCCCTTTCATTTTGTTTCAGGCTCCGTGTGACGTGGTCAACAGGGTGAAACTAAATTAACGAAGGGCAGCCTGCTTCGGTCATAGCAGATGGCCAGACCACGAAAGTCAGGGGTCGACACATAGCGACAAGGGCAAGCTGGACAGAAGGGCCCCCAGATACATCTATATTCTACTAGCTTTACTACCCGGCTTCACCCGAGACTTGGATTATTGTCTGGGATTAATACACGGCCTACGCGGAGGGTTTGGGGGGGGGGGGTGCGTGACATCAGCAGGCACACTGCGTGACGCTGCCGCATGCGGGTGATATGACAGATATGACGTCACCGCTCACTTGCCGTGCAAAATATATCCATTATTGCGCCCCTCCCCCACGCCAAAATATAAAAGTCTATTTTTATACTTTTTGCATTGTGTACAGTCTGGAAACTACCCACATGCCAAATTTCAAGTTTGTTGCATGTCGGGAAGTACGCTAAACATTTCGAACAGACACATTCACAAATTTCCTTTTTTTATATATATAGATGTCACCAACAGCAAGATGGTGACTTTCATCTTATAAACGTGTGACCATCTGGTCTTCATGAAAGGCCTCCAATATTGAAGTGATCTTGAATATTCTCTCAATATCAAGCTCCCCAGAAGATGGAGGTTCGAGCCCACACTCCTGCCAGAAATGGTCGGCAGGGTGGTGAAGGTTGGTAGGTCCCCCAGTAAACATTTCGACGTTGGCTCAACGTCAGCATGTGGTTGGAACCGTTGGCCCAACGTTCCATGCTGACTGGGTCGGCTCCCCCACCATGCGGACCTGGAATCTGCATTGTTGGGGAATGGTCTTGAAAGTAAGGACATGAAATAAAATACAGCCAAAGCTCATTATAACAATGTTTGCCATAAATAAAAACGCTATTTGACAAGACATAACATTCACATTTAGTTGGACCCGGCGCCTCCCGCGACTAATTAATTATCTAACGTTCCGAAGAATTCCTATGTGACGGGATATTCCTTGTAACGTGGCATTTTCTGACAGCGATTGGTGTAAAAAGGTTTTACAATGCGACGAACTTGCTACGTTTAAACAGTTCTTCTCACTCTGCCTGAAAGCACCTTAGAAAAAATAAAACGTATTTGAATAAACCAAAACTGCGCTGCATGTTCCTATCAGAAAAATACATTCGTTTCGTTTGAATTACACAATGTAAATATTTAAATTGCGTATGCTGCAGTTTTGTCTTCTACAAATTTGGCCCAGACATTTCCAATCAGTATGTTTCACTGAAACGCTTTCCGGTGCAAACGAAGAGCTTTCAGTTTATCTCATTTATTTGCAAGGCCAAGCTATTACGTGTGTAACTTGTGCCGATATTCATACACACTTATTGGCAGCTATTTGAAAATATAAATCGTATATGTAAAACTAAATAAAACTGCCCTTTACACGGGAAATCCTGTTTCAATAACGCACAGACACGCGCGTTTGTGAGTTTTCGTTGTAATGGGTTTCGGTATTAATAGACTTGAAGCCCCTCTGTTTGTCTAGAGCAGGGGTCGGCAACCTACGGCTCCGGAGCCGCATGCGGCTCTTTACAGGCTGCTTCTTGACGATATGTACGTATGTACAGTATGTACATAGATGCATTGCGGCTCTTGAAATACTGAATTTTGTACCGAATTGGAAAGAAATGGCTCTTCTTGTTATTTTGGTTGCCGACCCCTGGTCTAGAGACATGTTTTTTACAATTTCATTAATACCTACGTGACTTTACCAAAAGAACCAGAGATTATGGATTCCTGCAGTCACGAAATCTTCAAATCAAGATTGAACTGCCTCTACGGGGAGAGTTTCCACGCAACTGTTTGAGCATTTAACAGACTTCGAGACAAGAAGGCTCACCTGATCGAGTCGCTCACCTTTCTCAAGAGATGCCGTGACACCAAGGTGATACCGATCGCCTGTACACTCACATCTGCCGCGGTCACTTCCCCTAACGCAAAACGGATCTTGTTCAGGGCTAGCCTAGCTCTAATCTCAGAGAGAATAAGACTGCTCCGATTTGAACTTGATAATTTAGACAAGACTCTTTTACAATCACATTAACAAATAAAATGTTCACATCTGATTGGGACCATGTAGATAACATGACTGTTTCTTCAGCCGCTACAATGTCAACCAAATGTAAAGTTAACCTGATTGCTAAATTCAACATCTTGTCAAAAAAGAAGGCAGATCCACACATTAAAAAGTTAGATGTTAACAAGACTGTTATCAATCAGAGTAACAGCCCAATTTCCGACAGCCTAAAATCGGTACTAGCTAGGGGGTTGAATTTCGCTGTCACCCCTAAACACATCCCAGTGGATGATATAATTGCCCAGGTCGACGTAGCCCTCAAAGGTGTGGGACGCATCCAGGCAGACGTGGCAAGATCTGAAATCACTGATATCCTCAAAAACGCTAATAAACCCATTAGTAACATCAGCAAGGACAAGCGTTTTGAACTCGCTCAATTGAAAAAGAGAGATGATATTGTCATCCTCTCAGCCGACAAGGGCAATGCCACTGTCATCATGGATAAAACCACATACAACAACAACATTCAGGACCTTCTTAATGAAGGCAGGTATACCAAAATCAACAGAGACCCTAGCAACCGCCTGGCCACGAAAACGAACAATATAATCACTAATTCGACTTCTCTAATCGAACCGACCAAACAGCTCTCTCTAAAACCTTTGGCTGCTAGACCACCCAGATTTCATGGCCTTCCAAAAATCCATAAAGAAGGTACTCCACTCCGTCCTATCGTATCCACCATTAACTCACCCACCTACAAAATGGCCCAATTTCTGTCTGAGACCCTGCTTCCATTCACAGGTAAGACCACCTCAGCTGTACTTAACTCAGCACACTTGGTTTCTCTAATCAAGGACATCTCACTGTCTCCAGATGATTTGCTTGTCAGTTTTGATGGAGTCTCTATGTTCACCAAGGTACCTGTGCCTGACACCATTGAAATCATTGAAGACTTGGTCCAACAGGGACTGAATCCTGATGTACCAACTTCGGTAAGGCACTGCCTTACTAACACTTACTTCACCTGGAATGGTACATTCTACAAACAAAATGAAGGTACCCTTATGGGTTTTCCCTTATCACCATTGGTAGCGAATGTCTTCATGGAGAAATTTGAAACAGATGCCATCCTGACATCCACCCTACGTCCTTCCTTGTGGAAGAGATACGTAGATGACACGTTCGTCATCTGGCCACATGGCCTGCTAGCACTGAACCAATTTTTCAACCACATACATTCCATACACCCAGCCATCAAATTCACCATGGAAGTGGAAAAGGACAGCAAGCTACCATTCTTGGATGTTTTAATCGAAAAGGGACCAGATGGCTCATTGGGACACTCTGTCTACAGGAAAGCCACCCACACAGATGCCTATCTAAAACCTGACTCCCACCACCATCCAGCCCAGAAGAATTCCCTCATCAAAACACTACACCATAGGGCCCGTTGCATATCCGACCAGCACCACCTAGCCAGTGAACTGGAGCACATACACCAAGCCCTCAAGATGAATGGATATTCAGACCACACAATCCGCAAAGCTGTAGCCCCAACCATGGGGAGACAACCATCTGAGGACCCAATCAAAACTATCACCTTGCCATACATAGCAGGTGTTACCAAAAATATTTCTAAAATCTTGAACAAACACAAGATCCAGGTTCGATTCAACACAGTACACAAAATCCGTGATTTTATCCCATCTGTGAAGGATGTGATTCCTGACATTCAATACCCTGATGTCTACAAACTAAGTTGTGTCTGCGGCAGCAGTTACATTGGGGAAATTAAACGACATGTCTCGGACCGTGTTCGCGAACACAAGGCAGATTTGAAACACGGCAGAACCAACATCTCTGCCGTGGCTGATCGCTGTTTTAACGCGGTGGGCTCACATGATATTGTTTTTTCTGAAACCAAGGTACTCTGCAAACTTTCGGGCTACCATCAAAGATTTGTCCATGAAGCCACCCAGATATAAAAACACAGACACGATTTCAATCGAGAAGATGGGTACAAACTGAGCAATCATTGGAAGGACGTTATTAACCAGTTTAGGTCATAACTGGCTGTGATGTCCCGTTCCTGCCCGCCTATGTTAGTAGCTTCTCTCGACTCTCTGAGTCACATTCACTAACACACTTTTTCTGGCATAAGGTATTCCAAGGGTTTAATGTAATTTTGGGGTGCTGATTCCAAATCTGGCATCAGTTTTTGTCTATCGCATCAGGTTTTCGAGATATCAAATATTGCATTTTCAATAAAAACTGCAGAAGAAAAATATTAAATAAATGTGGATATCTACATAAAATGATATTATAAACACACTATCCTAAAAATACAGCACCATATTTTAACACTAAAGCAGTCACTGACTCGCAACAACTTGCAATCATAAGTGACAGAGTTAATTTCGGGTAAAATCAATGAAAATGCGGTAGGCCGATAGCATAAACGTGAGATGTGATAGAGCAAATTTGAGATCAGATTTGGAATCAGCACCCTGAAATTAGTCTAAAACAGCTGCAAAAGTCCAGGCCAGATTTTTTTTTTGTTGACCAGTGTCATCTCTGCTCCCCCCTTTCTCCCCTCCTGCGGCCGAACCCTCTGTGAATTGCATCCCCACCCGCTCGCACGTTATGGCAGCCCCTCCCTCTCCCTCTCGTATTAGCTGACGCTTGCTCGCCTTCTCTTTGCTCGCCTTACATTTACTCACAAATTCCATCTCTGGGCCCGCCCACTTACCCTTGGGTGTACCCACCACAAACGTATATCACCTCTGGTGGCAGTAGCTCTCTCGCTACATTTCCTCTGGCCTCAGCAGTCCGCCTGCTGTTTTGTTTCACCTGAGGACGATTGCTTGTGTTGCTATCGAAACGTCGTGATCTATTATTTTTCTACCTATGTGACTTTACCGAAAGCTTCAAATCAGGATTGATTTCATTACTGTCGGTGGAAAACAGAGTGCCTTAGAGAAAACCCACTCACTCAAAAGCTTTGCGAGCTAATTCCATTGTGATGTCACTTTGTGCAATTGCAAGTATTTGCGTTGAAATTCTTTCATCACCGTACGTAGCCAACCCTGCTAATCGGAGGTGCGAAATGGAATAAGAATGTCTGAATGGACAATAACAAACAACTAAAACCAGCAGGTGTATATGAGTCGGATTGTTACCGATTTCTGCTTGCGTAGAATCAGAATTAGAAGTGTATTTCCCACTGGAAAAAATTGCTTCTTAGCTCAATGGGCTTTTACTCAAAGTCAACTCGGCGGGCAGACCACAACAACGCATTCCACAATTGCAGATGGGGGGAAACAATTATGAATACACAAAGTGGAATATTGCCTTCTTTTTTTAATGAGAATTTCACGAAACACAAACAAGTTTTCAAGGAGCGCTGAAGAGCGATGCAAGCGGTTGGTGGATCTAAAGAAGAAACGGGAAGGGAATGAGTCGTGGAAGATCTGTCTTGCCTGTGGCGCTTGGGGTCACGCTGCCTAAACCTAATTTGCATGCGGATTTTGGCTGTGCCGGTTGTCGCCTATATTATTCATCTGTTGAATTAGAATTTTAAGATTTGAATCGACGGTCACATTAGCATTTAGACACGTGATATCTAATGACACAGATGTCGCAGCGTGGACCAATATGTAATGCTAAAGTAAGTTATGGACTTTATTATGTCATATTAATGCGCTGCTTCTTGAGTGTGTGTGTGTATACGCCCTGCTATATCCTCTGGGCCTTTGACCCAGGGCATTCTTCACGTCAATGGCATGTTGAATCGCTGATGGGACCGCGTGGTAAACAAACAAACGCATAGATGGAGCACTATATACGTACAGTATAGCGATTTAGGATGGGGTACGTGTTTAATTTATGAAATTTTCATGGCCAAATTTAACGTTTTTATTTCAACTTTAATTGTTTATGTAATAGCATTTCAACAGTAAAATAATAATGGCGCGTACACATTTTTATATTTTAACGAGTGCGATAAAAAGTGACTTAATCTATCGTTCAAATTACTGTACGTCTGATTGACACTTTATGTGCAAAAACACAAGTATTGTCATTGAAGCCATGTCATTCCCGTTGACATCTATTTTCAGATACATCTGAAACAATCGCTTCTTTTTTACTGTCCAATATTTCCTGTCTCGGCCTCATTTTTGGATTGTTCAGATTATTCCAAACATCAGGAATACAACCCGATGAGAGCTCATGCCTGGTGTTGACAATATATCCTAGAGAAAACACTGTATTGGGTGCGGAGTTCATGTGCATATTTGTCAATCCGCAAGCTGGATGGGGGGCCTTCCCACGGCGTCTAGGGCGTGGGGGTTATTTGACCATACTTCACTACGCTGGTCGATGAAGGTTGATGACGGTGAGGTGCATAGATGTGGGTCATAGTATAGTACAATACTGAAATAGATTTTGCTGCTTTGCCCTCTGCAGTTTGTGTTCAAGTGTAACACAAAAACCCTTCACTGTCAAGTTAAAATTAACCAAATGTGAACCATTTAAATTAACAAAAAAAATACGAATTATGATTTAACAAAGTGATATTCTTTGAATCACAAAAAGGACCGTATTTTTTCAGTGAATTCACTAATTCCTGCTTTTAATTTAAATATAAAGCAGCAAATGGTTTGGAATACCAATTGATATTTTAACATTCCCAACGCTATCCTCCCAGCATGACATTGGTTTCCTGAATTCGGGGCATTAACATTTTAACATGAGAACCCTATAAATGCTGTCGCCGGACTCTTTGAGCCTTGAAATAACACGGAACGCTAAAAATCCTGAAGGTGCCTCGGTCTGGCACTGCCCTGGTGCGTCATGAGTTTTGTTTATCAGAGGTGCAGGATATATAATGGTTTGCATCTGGATCCGACCGGTATCTGTCCGTGTGTTTACGATGCAAACGCGGTCAGAATTTAAAATAATATCCAAATATTCAACATCGTAGGCTCTCTTCTGCCACACGGCACAAAACGCGGTACCCATGAAGGTATTTGAATGTACGGGGGCAATATGACACTGAATGGACTGTAAATCTTTAAAACTATTTCTTGAACAACAGCAAAAAAACCTCAAATCGAATTCTCAATTAACGAAACGCGTTACCCTGGTGATTTCCTCTGTTGATGGGAGTGGAGAAGTCAGGGTGTCTTTCAATAGTATCAACAGAATCAGAATCCTTAGTTAGAATCAGAATCTTGATTAAATCCCCGAGAAATCCGTTGCGCTATGGAACTCTATTCCAGTAGGGGCCGGTCAGAAAGTTACAACAACAAACAATACAAAAAAACGATCGGAGTGCATTAACATGACCAATCAATAGCGCATGAATACACCCATAGATATTCCATGTTTGTTCTTAATTTATCAAACCAAAGGACCATCTGGCACTGCAAATTACAATATAGATCTGTTCCCAAGGGGACATGTCAAACATTTGCCAACCAGATTGCGATATTGTACACGCAACTAATTGTAAAATTACTATACAGTTCATAATTATTGTTTTTTGTGGGATTAGATTTCGTGAATATGAATGTGTCGTTAACCCACCACCGTCCGACACAGCCAACCAGTGAGGTTTGCCACGTAAACAAAACGTTGCAATGAGTTACTTCTTCAAAACACCGGAGTATTGAAGAGGAAACTCACAACATTTACAATTCGAGTCCGACGTTTCGCTGGTGATTGCAACCAGCTTCATCAGTATAATGGGGCTGTGCTTAGGGGCCGTCCATAAATGACGTCACGCGATTTTTGACGATTTTTGACCCCCCCCCCCCTCGTCAAACGGCGTCACAAAAAGTCAGATCCCCTCAAATGACGTCACAAAGCTCTGCCCCCCCCCCCAAAAAAATAAAACATGCTTCAAATCGCTTTAAACTATTGTCATTGTAGTGCGTATTTAATATGGCGCTGCACTCTGATTTTGTAAGAGAAAACATTTATTAAAAAGTATATTTAATTAAGTAGAACGTGTTGTCTATATTTATTTAAAGTTGAGCATTTTGATGTGACGTCACATTTCTCAAACCTCCCCCCCCCTCGTCACACATCGTCACACATCGTCACAAATGTCTGACCCCCCCCTCTCCTAGGTGCGTGACGTCATTTATGGACGGCCCCATAGCGCGCCGTGCATTGAACCCCGTCAGCTGAGTTTAATTCCCGGCTGCATCGAACAACATCTGAACTGGTCCAAAGACAAATATCCCCTGTATAGCCTCTACCAGACGGTTGGTCAAGTACAGGACGAGGGGTTTGGGTAGCCATCACCACGCCCGGCCGCCTTTGTCTCCCCTAGTGGCGATATTTAAACACCGCACCAGGTACCGCAGACATTTGAGTCTGAGTCGACCCAGGGGAGGGCTCAGGACCGGTTCAGGTCACCCAGGCGGCTGGGTTTGTTGACCACGACGCTACCGCTCCCCTCCGCAAGCCTCTCTCCAACCCTGCACCCACCCACACTGACCACAAGTGGGGAAGTATGGTCAGCCACCGTGACCGACAGGTCGTTGCGGAGGCCTGCATCGACACTCGGCAGTAGATTGTGATGATTATTGTTTAATCAATGTATATATTACTCGCCAATTAGAATTACGGTTCCCATCCGCGGGGGGTAATGACCCGGCTTTCACGGGTCAAACCAAGTCAATTTAAGAGATGTCACGCTCCGTTTCGTAAGTGCGCGTTCATAGCACCGGGGAATAGGTCGCGTTTGTAGCGGTTCGATTCCCGCTCACGGCCAAACACCACCAGTGACGATTATCTGAACCGTCGTGGGCCTCCCTTAGGTCGGCTCAGCCACAAATGAGTACCTGCTGCGGTGTGTTAACATCGCCACTGTGGGGAGACAAAGGCGGTCGGGCCTGGTGCTGGCCACCCACCCCCTCGTGTGCCGTGCCAACCTTCTAACAGCACTTTCCCCAACAGGCTGTTAAGGCTACACGGGGGATCTTTGTCTTTGTTTTAGCCCCGGTCCTGGGTTTCTACTCGGTTGACTCAGCCTGAAATGAGTACTCGGTGTTCGGTGTGATGTATACGACTGTTGTGTAGACATCGGCGCTGGGGAGACAAAGGCGGACTGCAGGAGGAGAAATCCGATGATCTCTGAAGCTCTTTGTTACTCACAGATATCCCGTGACAGCACGTAGAGTCTACACGGGGTGGGGGGGGTCTTTGTTGTGTATAGGGTCAGGTTAATGAAGGAGTTGGCATTCATTCTAGATTTGAAGCTTTCGTGACTGCAAGGATTCATACTCTTAGTTTTTTTCGGTAAAGTCACGAAGGTAAAAAATAACTAAATAATACGAAATAAATAAAAAGAAATAATAGAAATTAAATAATAAATCACGACGTTTCGGAGGCAACACAAGTCTAGCTGTGATGGTCCCACCTGATGACGGAGACTTGTGTTGCCTCCGAAACGTCGTGATTTATTATTTTATTTCTATTATTATTACAATAAATAGTATTATTTATATATTATCTATTTTATAAATTTACAACTTTATTTATTTATTTTCCCTACGTGACTTTACCGAAAAAAACCTAAGAGTAAGAAGTTGGCAACCCAAAACCAACAACAACAACGGAGATTTGTTTTCGAATTCGATGATACAATCTCAATATTTAAAGAGCCGTGACGTTGTCCTTCAAGGCTCTGGAGCCACGCACGGTGTGCCAACAACCCACGGTGTTGTTCATGGCACGGCCGGAGTAACATCGCAGCCCCCTCGCTGCTATTCGTTTACATTGCTGAGCATAAAACACTGCGCACCAAAACAACTTTTTTGTTGTCCCTGGCTAGTAAGTGTTCTTTTCTAATTGCGCATGCCTCAAAAGTACGTAAAACGTCTATTATTCTCGACAAACTTTGCTTTTGTGATCAGGACACAAAACAAAAGTTCATAATCCACTCCATTAATAACACTGTGTAATACATTTCTTAAATTTTGTTCCTGGGTAGTAAATATTATTTCCTAAATGCTTATGCCTCAAAGGTACAAAAAATGGCTATTACTCCCCATAAAATTTGCTTTTGTGACCAGGACATTGACATTTTGAAATGCACCTATTTTCAATGCGAAAACGCGTTGTGCATTTGTGTCATTCCTTCACGTAAAGTCCTGGTCACAAGAGCAAAGTTTGTGTGGAACAACAGACATTTTCTCTACTTTCGAGGCATAACCAATAGTACTTCCTACCCAGGGACAAAACTCGTGTCACGGAGAATTCGCTCAATTGAACACGACGACGCGGCCGTGCCACGCTTTCAACACGCACGTGGCACTCGTGTTCCAGGTAACTGTTGCTCACAGTGTCTGTCTGTCAGTCCGACTATGGGGAGCGGTGGTGTAGTGGCCAGCGCGCAAGGTCGACTCAGCCTCAAATGAGCACCCGGCGCGATGCGTAACCATCGCCACTGGGGGAGACAAAGGCGGCCGGGCGTGGTGCTGGCTTGCTGGAGAGAGCGATCAGCACGCGGAGTTGTGCGATGAGCTACCGGGAAAGTGCAGAGTGCTCGCAGCATGTCGGAGTGGAGGCATTGCAACTCTCGCGACGCACGCAACTCACGCAACTCACTCACGCAACTCACTCACGCAACTCAACTCACGCAACTCAACTCACGCAACCCACTCAACTCACTCACACCATTCACTCACTCAACTCACTCACTCACACAACTCACTCACACAACTTATTCAACTCACTCACACAACTCACTCACGCAACTCACTCAACTCACACAACTCACTCAACTCACTCAACTCACTCACTCACTCAAATCACTCACGCGACTCACTCACACAACTCACTCACGCAACTCACACAACTCACTCAATTCACTCAACTCACACAACTCACTCAACTCACTCACTCAACTCACTCACTCAACTCACTAAATTCACTCACACAACTCACTCACACAACTCACTCACTCAACTCACACAACTCACTCAACTCACTCACTCACTCAACTCACTCGACTCACTCACACAACTCACTCACACAACTCACTCACTCAACTCACACAACTCACTCACTCAACTCACTCACACAACTCACTCAACTCACTCAACTCACTCAACTCTCTCAACTCACTCAACTCACTAAACTCTCTCAACTCTCTCAACTCACTCAACTCTCTCAACTCACTCAACTTTCTCAACTCACTCAACTCACTCAACTCTCTCAACTCTCTCAACTCACTCAACTCTCTCAACTCTCTCAACTCTCTCAACTCACTCAACTCACTCAACTCTCTCAACTCACTCAACTCTCTCAACTCACTCAACTCACTCAACTCACTCACTCAACTCACTCAATTCACTCACACAACTCACTCACACAACTCACTCACTCAACTCACACAACTCACTCAACTCACTCACTCACTCACTCAACTCACTCGACTCACTCACACAACTCACTCACTCAACTCACACAACTCACTCACTCAACTCACTCACACAACTCACTCAACTCACTCAACTCACTCAACTCTCTCAACTCACTAAACTCTCTCAACTCACTCAACTCACTCAACTCTCTCAACTCACTCAACTTTCTCAACTCTCTCAACTCACTCAACTCACTCAACTCACTCAACTCTCTCAACTCACTCAACTCACTCAACTCTCTCAACTCACTCAACTCTCTCAACTCACTCAACTCTCTCAACTCACTCAACTCTCTCAACTCACTCAACTCTCTCAACTCACTCAACTCTCTCAACTCACTCAACTCTCTCAACTCACTCAACTCACTCAACTCACTCAACTCTCTCAACTCACTCAACTCACTCAACTCTCTCAACTCTCTCAACTCTCTCAACTCACGCAACTCTCTCAACTCTCTCAACTCACTCAACTCACTCAACTCTCTCAACTCTCTCAACTCACTCAAATCTCTCAACTCACTCAACTCTCTCAACTCACTCAACTCTCTCAACTCACTCAACTCACTCAACTCTCTCAACTCACTCAACTCACTCAACTCACTCAACTCTCTCAACTCTCTCAACTCTCTCAACTCACTCAACTCACTCAACTCTCTCAACTCACTCAACTCTCTCAACTCTCTCAACTCTCTCAACTCACTCAACTCTCTCGACTCACTCAACTCACTCAACTCTCTCAACTCACTCAACTCTCTCAACTCTCTCAACTCACTCAACTCACTCAACTCTCTCGACTCACACAACTCACTCAACTCTCTCGACTCACTCAACTAACTCAACTCTCTCAACTCACTCAACTCACTCAACTCTCTCGACTCACTCAACTCTCTCAACTCTCTCAACTCACTCAACTCTCTCAACTCTCTCAACTCTCTCAACTCTCTCAACTCTCTCAACTCACTCAACTCACTCAACTCTCTCAACTCTCTCAACTTTCTCAACTCACTCAACTCACTCAACTCACTCAACTCTCTCAACCCTCTCAACTCTCTCAACTCTCTCAACTCACTCAACTCACTCAACTCTCTCAACTCTTTCAACTCTCTCAACTCACTCAACTCTCTCAACTCACTCAACTCACTCAACTCACTCAACTCTCTCAACTCACTCAACTCACTCAACTCTCTCAACTCACTCAACTCACTCAACTCTCTCAACTCTCTCAACTCACTCAACTCTCTCAACTCTCTCAACTCACTCAACTCTCTCAACTCACTCAACTCACTCAACTCACTCAACTCTCTCAACTCACTCAACTCTCTCAACTCACTCAACTCACTCAACTCTCTCAACTCTCTCAACTCTCTCAACTCTCTCAACTCACTCAACTCTCTCAACTCACTCAACTCTCTCAACTCTCTCAACTCACTCAACTCTCTCAACTCACTCAACTCTCTCAACTCACTCAACTCACTCAACTCACTCAACTCACTCAACTCACTCAACTCACTCAACTCACTCAACTCACTCAACTCTCTCAACTCTCTCAACTCTCTCAACTCACTCAACTCTCTCAACTCTCTCAACTCACTCAACTCACTCAACTCACTCAACTCTCTCAACTCTCTCAACTCACTCAACTCTCTCAACTCACTCAACTCTCTCAACTCACTCAACTCTCTCAACTCACTCAACTCTCTCAACTCTCTCAACTCTCTCAACTCACTCAACTCTCTCAACTCACGCAACTCACTCAACTCTCTCAACTCTCTCAACTCACTCAACTCACTCAACTCTCTCAACTCTCTCAACTCACTCAACTCTCTCAACTCTCTCAGCTCACTCAACTCTCTCAACTCACTCAACTCACTCAACTCACTCAACTCTCTCAACTCACTCAACTCACTCAACTCTCTCAACTCACTCAACTCACTCAACTCACTCAACTCTCTCAACTCTCTCAACTCACTCAACTCTCTCAACTCACTCAACTCACTCAACTCACTCAACTCACTCAACTCTCTCAACTCTCTCAACTCACTCAACTCTCTCAACTCACTCAACTCACTCAACTCTCTCAACTCTCTCAACTCACTCAACTCACTCAACTCACTCAACTCTCTCAACTCACTCAACTCACTCAACTCTCTCAACTCACTCAACTCACTCAACTCTCTCAACTCACTCAACTCACTCAACTCACTCAACTCTCTCAACTCTCTCAACTCTCTCAACTCACTCAACTCTCTCAACTCACTCAACTCTCTCAACTCTCTCAACTCTCTCAACTCTCTCAACTCACTCAACTCTCTCAACTCTCTCAACTCTCTCAACTCACTCAACTCACTCAACTCTCTCAACTCTCTCAACTCTCTCAACTCACTCAACTCTCTCAACTCTCTCAACTCTCTCAACTCTCTCAACTCTCTCAACTCTCTCAACTCACTCAACTCTCTCAACTCTCTCAACTCTCTCAACTCACTCAACTCTCTCAACTCTCTCAACTCACTCAACTCACTCAACTCTCTCAACTCTCTCAACTCTCTCAACTCACTCAACTCTCTCAACTCTCTCAACTCTCTCAACTCTCTCAACTCTCTCAACTCACTCAACTCTCTCAACTCACTCAACTCTCTCAACTCTCTCAACTCTCTCAACTCACTCAACTCTCTCAACTCTCTCAACTCTCTCAACTCACTCAACTCACTCAACTCTCTCAACTCTCTCAACTCTCTCAACTCTCTCAACTCTCTCAACTCTCTCAACTCACTCAACTCACTCAACTCTCTCAACTCTCTCAACTCTCTCAACTCTCTCAACTCACTCAACTCACTCAACTCTCTCAACTCACTCAACTCACTCAACTCACTCAACTCTCTCAACTCACTCACTCAACTCACTCAACTCTCTCAACTCACTCAACTCACTCAATTCTCTCAACTCACTCAACTCTCTCAACTCACTCAACTCTCTCAACTCACTCAACTCTCTCAACTCACTCAACTCTCTCAACTCACTCAACTCTCTCAACTCTCTCAACTCTCTCAACTCTCTCAACTCTCTCAACTCACTCAACTCTCTCAACTCACTCAACTCTCTCAACTCACTCAACTCTCTCAACTCTCTCAACTCTCTCAACTCTCTCAACTCACTCAACTCTCTCAACTCACGCAACTCACTCAACTCTCTCAACTCACTCAACTCTCTCAACTCTCTCAGCTCACTCAACTCTCTCAACTCTCTCAACTCACTCAACTCACTCAACTCACTCAACTCACTCAACTCTCTCAACTCACTCAACTCACTCAACTCTCTCAACTCTCTCAACTCACTCAACTCACTCAACTCACTCAACTCTCTCAACTCTCTCAACTCACTCAACTCACTCAACTCTCTCAACTCACTCAACTCACTCAACTCACTCAACTCTCTCAACTCTCTCAACTCTCTCAACTCACTCAACTCTCTCAACTCACTCAACTCTCTCAACTCACTCAACTCACTCAACTCTCTCAACTCTCTCAACTCACTCAACTCTCTCAACTCTCTCAACTCACTCAACTCACTCAACTCTCTCAACTCTCTCAACTCACTCAACTCTCTCAACTCTCTCAACTCACTCAACTCACTCAACTCTCTCAACTCACTCAACTCACTCAACTCTCTCAACTCTCTCAACTCTCTCAACTCACTCAACTCACTCAACTCTCTCAACTCACTCAACTCACTCAACTCTCTCAACTCACTCACTCAACTCACTCAACTCACTCAACTCACTCAACTCTCTCAACTCACTCAACTCACTCAACTCTCTCAACTCACTCAACTCTCTCAACTCTCTCAACTCTCTCAACTCTCTCAGCTCACTCAACTCACTCAACTCTCTCAACTCTCTCAACTCACTCAACTCTCTCAACTCACTCAACTCACTCAACTCACTCAACTCACTCAACTCACTCAACTCTCTCAACTCTCTCAACTCACTCAACTCTCTCAACTCACTCAACTCACTCAACTCACTCAACTCACTCAACTCTCTCAACTCACTCAACTCACTCAACTCTCTCAACTCTCTCAACTCACTCAACTCACTCAACTCACTCAACTCTCTCAACTCTCTCAACTCACTCAACTCACTCAACTCTCTCAACTCACTCAACTCACTCAACTCACTCAACTCACTCAACTCACTCAACTCACTCAACTCACTCAACTCTCTCAACTCTCTCAAACTCACTCAACTCACTCAACTCACTCAACTCTCTCAACTCTCTCAACTCACTCAACTCTCTCAACTCACTCAACTCACTCAACTCACTCAACTCACTCAACTCTCTCAACTCACACAACTCACTCAACTCACCCAACTCACACAACTCACTCAACTCACTCAACTCACTCAACTCACTCAACTCTCTCAACTCACTCAACTCACTCAACTCTCTCAACTCACTCAACTCACTCAACTCACTCAACTCTCTCAACTCACTCAACTCACTCAACTCTCTCAACTCTCTCAACTCTCTCAACTCACTCAACTCACTCAACTCACTCAATCAACTCATTCAACTCACTCAACTCACTCACTCAACTCACTCACTCAACTCACTCACTCAACTCACTCAACTCTCTCACTCAACTCACTCAACTCTCTCACTCAACTCACTAACACAACTCACTCAACTCACTCACTCAACTCACTCACTCAACTCACTCACTCAACTCACACAACTCACTCACTCAACTCACTCACTCAACTCACTCAACTCACTCACACAACTCACTCACTCAACTCACTCAACTCACTCACACAACTCACTCACTCAACTCACTCAACTCAACTCACACAACTCACTCACACAACTCACTCAACTCACTCACTCAACTCACTCACTCAACTAACTCACTTACTCACTCAGCTCACTCACACAACTCACTCAACTCACTCACTCAACTCACTCAACTCACTCACTCAACTCACTCAACTCACTCACACAACTCACTCAACTCACTCACTCAACTCACTCACTCAACTCACACAACTCACTCAACTCACTCACTCAACTCACTCAACTCACTCAACTCACTCAACTCACTCACTCAACTCACACAACTCACTCAACTCACTCAACTCAACTCACACAACTCACTCAACTCACTCACACAACTCACTCACTCGCACAACTCACTCAACTCACTCACTCAACTCACTCACTCAACACACACAACTCACTCAACTCACTCAACTCACTCACACAACTCACTCACTCAACTCACTCACTCAACTCACACAACTCACGCGACTCACTCAACTCACTCAACTCACACAACTCACTCAACTCAACTCACACAACTCACACAACTCACTCAACTCACTCACTCAACTCACTCACGCAACTCACTCAACTCACTCACTCAACTCACTCACTCAACTCACTCACTCAACTCACTCACTCAACTCACTCGCTCAACTCACACAACTCACTCACGCAACTCACTCACACAACTCACTCACTCCGACGATTCAATGTCTCACACGCATGGCCTCGAAACAATTGTGTCGGTCACTGAGCCTGCCGATTGAAGTCTCTATGAGTGTCTAAGAATCTAAGAGGAGTATCTACGATTCTTAGAGTAGCTAATAATCTAACAGTATCTAACAGTATCAAAGAGTATCTCATAATCTAACAGTATCTTACACTATCTAAGCAATCTAACAGTCTATATTAACCTAACAGTATCTAACAGTAATTAAGAATCTAACAGTCTATAACAGTATCGAGCAGTATCTTAAGAATCTCATAGTATCTAATATCATCTAAGAATCTCACAGTATTGAGCAGTATCTAATAATCTCACAGTATCTAAGATTATCTAGGAATCTAACAGTATCGAGCAGTATATATGAATCCTACAATATCTAACAATATCCAAGAATCTAATGTATCTAACAGTATCCAATAATCTAATGTATCTAACAATCTAATGTATCTAACAGTATCCAATAATCTAATGTATCTAACAATCTAATGTATCTAACAGTATCCAATAATCTAACAGTATCTAACAATCTAATGTATCTAACAGTATCCAATAATCTAACAGTATCTAACAATCTAATGTATCTAACAGTATCTAAAAATTTAAGAGTCTCGAACAGTATCTAATAATATAATAGTATCTAACAGTATCTAAGAATTTAACAGTATCGAACAGGATCGAAGAATCGAATAGTATCTAACAGTATCTAATAATATAACAGTATCTAACAGTATCTAATAATATAACAGTATCTAATAATCTAACAGTATCGAACAGGATCGAAGACTCTAGCAGTGCCTCACTGTGCTGCAGTGATCGAAATTCAGGGTGCCAAGACTCCAAATCGGCCCTATCCAAGTGTGACCGCATCAAATGTTGGCATGTTATTTAATACATTTTACTATGACAGTAAGGCTATGATGATATCTTTCATATGGCGATTATCGAATTCTTAACCCCCAGAATTAGTCATATTGCATACTTTAGATACTTTTGTATCTTCAACGACACGCCATTGGTTATATTGTAATTGTATTCGCTAGCATGTTGATGCAAACTAATTACGTAGTAATCTCCACACACCCGCCACCAAAGCTTGCCTTTACAAGACAAAATATATAAATAGTCATCGACGTTTCGGGAAATTACCCTTTGGCATCTGTGCTATGAAGAAGGACCATTGCTTGAAACGTCACCGATTGTATATTTAGTTATTTTAAGTACACAGTATTGTTGAAGTGTGTTCATATTGTTTTTATTTATTTATTTATGTAAAGGTGTGGTTGCCGTGGAAACGGTTGAAATTAATGCTAACGTTAACCGTGTAAGCAGACTAAAGCTAACAAAACTGACACCTTTTTTACGAGGAGTCATGCTTGCATAGACCACAATACCTGCAGTCATAATGCAAACAGAAAACATAACTCTGCATGCACTGTCCTTGAAGTTGATTGGTCCACACCCGAGACAGCTTTCCTTAGAGCCTAGTCTCACATGGGTTGGACCAGATGACTGGCAAATGAGGTTCCAATGGTGTAAATGCTTACCCCGAGCTCTCATACTCTGATGGTGCATTGTCTTTGAGTTGTGCGCCTTTTGGCGTCATCTGGTCCAACCCATGTGAGACTAGGCTCTAAGGAAAGCTGTCTCGGGTGTGGACCAATCAACTTCAAGGACAGTGCATATATTATCAGAGTTGTGTTTTTTGTTTGCATTATGACTGCAGGTATTGTGGTCTATGCAAACATGACTCCTTGTAAAAAAGGTGTCAGTTTTGTTGCCAGATAAGAGGGTAAAAAAACAATAATCAGACTAAAGCTGTTGCTCTATATGTTGCAGTGTATGATTAATTTGCGTGCAAGACGATTTCAGGAAATATATACTGTATCGATTGCTCCACTATTGCAATAAATTGTTATAGGCACGTCGTGAGAACTGCTGACCTAATCAATAAGAATACGGAATGAAGTGAGGCACTTCAAAAAATATTTCCAACAATGTATGTTGTAATATATAAAAGGCAATTGTTAATAACCGATGTTCTCACAAGTGGGCTTTAAACAAAACAACCTACGCATATCTTCTTGGTTCTTTCGGTAAAGTCACGTAGAAGGGAAGTAGTACAATTTCAGACGCTGTCTCCCCGACAGACCTGGTCTTCACCTGAGGACGGCTGCTTGCGTTGTGGCCGAAACGTCGTGAGAATTATTTTATTATGTTTTGTTTTTATTATTTTATTACTTTCCTTCTACGTGATTTTACCGAAAGAACCAAGAAGATGAATCCCTGCAGTCACGAAAGCTTTAAATCGAAACCTACGCATACCATACGAGGTACAAAAATGTACAATACGAAAAAAAGAGACATCTTACTTTGTAGCTCATGCTAAAAATAAATCGTGCCGATGCCGCTTGAGTGAGGTTGACAAAAGAGAAGCACATTTTAGAAATTGAACTTTTATTTTCTGACAAAATGCAATGCAATCATTCCGCCCACGAGCTTCGTTCAGGATAACAAGAAGCACTCTCCAGCATGACAGACGCTGATCTACTTCACCCGTTTAAGGCCTTTTCCTTGAGACAGAGACAGCCAAGCATTTACATGAAGGTCTAGAGTGGTGTAGAAGCCCCTGAAAGTTAAGGCAATGTACAGAACTGTTACCATGTTAGTCCAACGTTGGTGATTTCTTGCTCCAACGAGCAATGAGGGCCTTGCTAATCTCACGATTACATTCCTGAGCCAATGGTAGAAAGTCCACATATGTGTGGTGGAGGCCAGTCTATCCGTAGGACAACTAGTGCTGACTTTCCCAAACGAAGTGGTACTCACTTTATCAGCCCCAGAGGGATGATGGGTTCAGTCAACCCCACCAAGTGTGATTGGACACACCACATCGCTTGCTCTCTTGCTGAGCCCGCCTGGTTGGGATGACGGTGCGAATTTAGCGTAGAAAAATATTACCATAAAATAGCAATATATCCCTTGTAAGATTGGTATAAGGTCAGGGCAAGATCAGTGTTCAATGTGTCTGTGATGCACGACATCAAGTGACACGAAAGGCGTAAAACCCGGCAAAATACTCTAATCACAAGCTGAATTCTGACTGGGCGATCACAATCAATCAGACGTCAACATTAACTGCCACGTTGCACCTACTTTCCCTTTAAACATATCCACTGATACAGTCAAGATTACAAAAATATGACTTTTAACACAACGCACAAACCCCCGTCAAAACACCACCACTGAAAGTAACCGATGCAATCTGTGAACATCTTGGAGACACGCGTCAGAGAAGGATGAATATTTTTGTACATCATTTCTGTCGGCAGCATTAAATATACCAGCAGAGACGACCTGCGCACGTGATACTGTATCGGCATTTCATCGAACACCATCCTTGATTAGAAAACTAAACTTAAAACGGAACGATTTGATTTCATCAGCTAAGGCCCACTGGCTTTTTTTCAGAAACGACCTGCCCACAAAGGACAGCTCACCGAAGTGGCTTATCGCGTGGAAATGTTTTGCAGCCAAATACTCTTGAGAGCGTGTTTCTAAACGTGGAAGGGCAAAAAGCCGGAGGACCCGGAGAAAACCCCACGCTACCACGGGGAGAGAGACATGCAGACTCCAAATATACAGGTGCCAGTGGTTAGGATCGCACCCACGACCTCCTGTATACCAGGCGAGGTAGTTAACATCTCGCCACCGTAGCTTTGAAAGGTACAAGCCAGTTACCAACCTGAGTAGAAGCCAGCACACCCAGTCCTATGCTGCGGTCGTGCTCCTGTGAATGTTATATTCATCCGACGTAGCCAATCAGCGTATTTGGACAGATATAAAGTGAGATTTTTTGTGTCTGTTTCATACAATATACTTTGAATGATACAAAAGTATCTCAAAACCCTGTAGAACATAAGTGGACGCGCACTTGGAGGGAAGCAGCGAAGACGGAAGGTTTTTGTTGTTGTTGTTTTGGTAATGTGGTTGAGGGCAGGAGGGGTGAAACGGTGGCACCGTAAATGTGCAACGAAGACACTCCACAGAGAAGAGGCAGCTATTCCTGGGCTTTGAAGAAAACTTGGGGTTCAAGCCTTGATGGTGAACAAGGCAAGGGAGGACCGAGACGATGTGAAATGCCAGACCAGGGTAGGAGGGGGAGAATAAGCGATCTGCCCCTCGCATTATATGCAGGTTGAGGGGGAAGCGGGGGGGGGGGGGGTGACAGGACATTGGTAGGTGGAGGAGAGAGGACAGAACGGGGAGAGAGATGAGAGGGGAGAGGCTGGGAACAAGGCAGTCTATCTTGCAGACTGGATTTTGAGCTTGTGTATAAATATGGAACGTTTCTGTACGAATGAAACAATAATGACCTTTTGGTGTGAGCAAACCTTAAAAGAGTCAATTGCGACAAAAAATAATCGAGTTGGTCCCGGACTGGATTTTGAGTCAGTGTATAAATATGAGTACAGTATTGGGGCAATGTGGTTGTGTCGTGGTTAGCGCTACGCTGCGCTACGAACCCGGCCGCACGAGTTCGATTCCCGCTCACGGCCAATACCCAGTGACGATTATCTGAACCGATCGTGGGCCTCTCCTAGGTCGACTCGGCCTCAAGTGAGTACCTGGTGCGGTGTGTAAACATCGCCACTGGGGAGACAAAGGCGGCCGGGCGTGGTGCTGGTCACCTACCGCCTCGTGTACCGTGCCGCCCTTCACAGGTGCTGCTCGCTAAGAGCACTTGCCCCAACAGTCTGTTAAGGCTACACGGGGGATCTTTGCCTTTGTTTCGCACGAACAAAACCGTCACCTTGTGATTTGGGCAAAAAGTGACCGAGTCAATTGTGCTATTCTTTTTTTCCCCAGTAAATCACGTGCAGACTCATCCCGAAACTACCCCCTTGCTTCGTCAGCTACAGCATGCCGTCAGCTACAGCACGCCGTCAGCTACAGCACGCCGTCAGCTACAGCATGCCGTCAGCTACAGCACGCCGTCAGCTACAGCATGGTGCTGTGTGTGTCCCCCTCGCTGGCCGCTCTGAACTGCGCGCTGGGCAGCGACTTGAGGTACTCGATGTGACGCCTGGCGTCCTCCTGGTTGGTGCGCACGTAGTACGCGATGTAGGCGACCACCATGGCGAACCAGCCGAACATGGTGACGAGCATGGCCACGTCGGTGGTCTTGCGCGGCATGTTGCAGAAGTTCATCTTCTCCATCACCTCGAAGAAGGGCCTCCCGCGTGCACTCTCCACCACGGCCGTGGCGCACAGCACCCCGTTGGCTGTGCGCGCGTCCACGTCCAGCACGGCGAACAGCTCCTGGAGCTGACAGCCGCAGTGCAGCGGGTTCCCGTCTAAGCGCACGCGCGCCTTCAGCTGCTTCAGCTCCCGGGGCAGGCCGAGCAGTCGGTTGGCGGACAGGTCGAGGAAGGTGATGCCCTCGGGAAAGGCGGCGGCGCTCACACTCTGGATGACGTTGCCCGACAGGTTCATCTCGCGCAGCTGCCTCAGGCCCTGGAAGAGGCCGGCGGGCAGCGCGCCGATGCGGTTGCCGTCGAGCAGGAGCACGGCGGTGTCGGCGGGCAGCTCGTGGGGCACGTGGCTGAGGCCCGCGCGGCTGCAGCTGACCGTCCTCTGCGCGTTCGCTCCCAGGGTGCAGTTGCAGGCGGCGGGGCACGGCGGCGAGCCGCGCAGCGGGGAGGAGAGGGCCCACAGCAGCAGGTGGGCTCGCCACGCGAGCGACGGCCACGCCGTTAGCCGCAGCATGCTCCTCCTCCTCCTCCTGGCTATCACCACATTGGGCACCTTCCTCCACCGCCGCCGCCGCCCTCTGTGTGTGTGGCCCGCGACGCTTTGCAGAGAGGGTTTGTCGCGTTCACAGCGAGGCCATCCAGGAGGGGTGCTCGTCACAGACAACTGCGTGGAGACACGAAGAGCGCGTGTCACGTGGCCACGTCGGCTGCAAGCTCTGGGCACCCTCGCAGCGAATGGACATGGTGCATTTGCGACGCTTAAGCTTGACTTTGCATTTCATGAGAATTTTAAATGTTGAATGTTTAGAAGCTTTCGGCAAAAAAATTACTAATTTCGTGTTTTTTTTCCCAATTATACTGTACTCCAAACCACAAGTGTAAATTGGCTATTACAAAGGATACTTTTGATACGATATTTGAGTGTTAGCTACGAAACAATAATGCAATTTTTGAATTGTAACTCACGGTATATGGATCGACACAAAGCCTTAAACACATGAATACATTCAGAGAAACTGCCTGAATACAAAGAACCAAAAAACATGACACTGTACTTTTTTTTAGTATCATCGATACAAATGTGATTACGTGGGGCTATGATTAGTCTGTGTAATATAATCACCGTCCCGTGCATTACAGTCAAAATGTCAAAAGCGCTTCTGATTAACGAGCATGGCGTAGTGTGCATCTTGGGGGCTCAGGGATGTAAGCGGAAGGCGAGGCAGCTGTTTGCTATCGGTTTGTGTGCTGTGGTCATCATTACTGGGACCGGTGCATTCTTAATTTTTCGATCGGTTAAAAATATCTCGAGTTGAACGAAACCAAAGCTAAAATCTGCTACATTTGCAACATCAAACATCATCTGAATAAAGCCACCAGTTTTGGGGTTGCTTCTTCAAAATTTCTGACGGCTAAAATGGGTGAAAAAGGGCAGCTATGAAGTGAGATTTGTGTTCGATACAATATAAATTGAATTATATATTTTTCTTATAAAAGTATCTCGAAAGTCCTGTACAATATAATTGGACATTCACGTTGAAAGAACCAGCAAAGGGCACAGTGCCGGACAATGAAGACACTTCACAGGGAGGAGACATTTATCCTCAGGCTTTTGAAGAAAAGTCAGGTTTTGAAGCCTTCCCTTCAGTCTTGGCGATGTGAATGATTGTTGAGAGGGAATGCCAGACCAGGCGGGGAGGGGGTGACCAAAACAACCTTCGTTGGTGGAGTAGAGAGAGACCATAACGGAGGAGTGAGATGAGAGGGGGAGAGGCGGGCGATGTCGCCGTCTTTGGAGAATCTTGCAGACTGGATTTTGAGTTTGTGTATAAATGCGGATTGTCTCTGCACGAATACAACCATAACCTCGCTATTTGAGCAAACCCCACAGCGTCAATTGTGACAGAACATATTCCAGTTGGTGGCGGACTGGATTTTGAGTCAGTGTATAAATACAGAATTGGGGTGATGCGGTTGTGTTAAATGGCGTGTGTGTTCGTACGAATAAAAGCATCATCTTGTGATTTGGGCAAACCCTATTTAGCCAATTGTGCTATTGTTTCGTACATCACGTATAGGCCAATTCTAAGACTGCCACGGATGTAGACCCAGCTTGAGAGCTACAGCCTGATTCTAGATTTGAAGCTTTCGTGACTGCAAGGATTCATATTCTTAGATTTTTTTCGGTAAAGTCACGTAGGTAAAAAATAAGAATAAAAATTAATAAAAGTAAAATAAAATAATAATCACGACTTAATTTAGGAGCTTTCGTGACTGCAGGAATTATTCTTTGGTTCTTTTCGGTTAAGTCACGTCTAAAAATAAAATAATAAATTAAAATAACATATTACGACGGCCTCTCTCTGTGTGCCGTTGTGATGTCTGTCTATTTGTATGTCTGTCTATAGTTTTCTAGTTAGATTTTTGTTGCTATTTTTCTTTTATACCTGATGATGATTGCTTGTGTTGCAATCGAAACGTCGTAATATGTTATTTTAATTTATTATTTTATTTTTAGACGTGACTTAACCGAAAAGAACCAAAGAATAATCACGACGTTTCAGAGGCAACACAAGCTTCCGTCTTCAGGTGGAACCGTCACAGCACGATAGCTGTATCAAGTAAACTTATTTTACTTTTATTAATTTAAATTTAATTTTTTTACCTTCGTGACTTTACCGAAAAAACCTAACAATAGCTACAGCCTGGTGCTGTGGATTTCCTCTTCTTGGTGGTTGCTCCGAACCGCTAGTTGGGCAGCGACTTGGGGTACTCAACGTGACGGACCGGTGTGTCCCCCCGCTTCTAAATTCTGACAGCTTGTGGACATTTCTCCTCTGTGGCCTCCCCAACACCTCGCTTTCAGATTCCAATAGATCTACTCTGCTGACAAAGACAAAGATCCCCGCCAGTATAGCCTCCACGAATGCTACCACCAGACTACTCACCAGCACCATCACCCAGATGTTCAGATTCCTCCGCTGACTCCCAATCAACCAGCCCCCCTCATTTATAATCATGGGCAGGTGACGTCCTCCATATGGACCCCCCCCCCCTCATTCATAATCATGAGCAGATGACGTCACTCCACATGGGGGGCGAGGCGCCTCCTCCCCCCTCCTCGGCGTCAACTTACAACCCTCACTACAAAGGCAGAACCCTCACGTCACGTGGTCTCCGTAACGCTGTTGAGACATCAAAGTAAAAAGGACGTCATGATGAACAAGGGATTATAACCTTTAAATGAAATAGGTCTGTGTCACCGCGCCCTTACAAATTGCACACACATTAATACAATGGATATATCACGTCGCGCTCTGATTTTCGTTTCAATGTTTCAGATTTACTGCAATACGCCCGTCCTTGGACGGGCTATAGACGAGTCCTTTAAATGTTTGTGTATGTATCTAGCCAACCATGCTAATCGGAGGTGTTTATGTAACTTCATTGTAATTGTACGATAATCAGTCTAAAAGTATCTAACCAAGGCGACTTTCGCCATTGGAAATGTATTATTTAACATTGCTTTACATCTCTGCATGATAATTATCAACGTCTCATATGACGACACAGTTGTTCTAGCTCCGATTCCTTTCTGCTCCATTGCCGTCCTTTATTTCACTTTACTGCTCTGTGCGTTTAGTTTCTTGTCCTTCCCCCGCACCTTCAATTACCGCGGTCGGCTACGTACGGTGCGAAAGAAGTTCCACATGCATACTTGTTATGCTCGTGTAATAAAGGACTCTCTCTCAGATGTCGATCTCCGTTGTCCTTTATTGGGTTCGTAGAATCTCCGTACCACGGCGTCTCGCTCAGGCTCGCGTCCCGCTCGACGACCTCTCCACAGCCCTCGGCTGCTCCGTTGTGCAGTCTCCCTGCTCCTCCAATATGCAGTCTCATTGCTGCCCCATCAGGCAATCCTTGCAGCCACACCGCTGCCCCGCTATCTAGCGTCGCTGCTGCCCCTTTCACAGCTAGCCTCTCACTGCCCCGTTAGCTCTCTTCGTCTGACCCCGATGGCCGTCGGTGTCGACGTCTCCCACCGCGTGGCAACCGCGCCACACTCTCCGTCTTGCCCAGCGTGGCCTCCTCGTATTTCACTCCGTCTCAACTCCCCCTTCCCCTTCCGGTTCTCTATCTAAATCCTCTCCCCCCACGTGACCCTTACTCTACCAACTCCGCACGTGACCCAGACTCCACCCCCCCTCAATCCTTGCTCGCATTACACTCGTTTCAATTTGGTGACCTGAAACATTTCTCGCAAACGTCACTCATCCAGGCGTCCGGAGCTGTCGCCTGGCTAAACAAAATCGACGCGAAACTTTACGTCTTGTGAGCAACTGTCCACTCTTACTCATTCTCCAGGAGATGTAACCACGTCTTGAATTGTTACTCTTTTTAAAAAAATGTTTTTTGTTAAAATCCCCCTTTCGTGCTCTCGTCTGATCTTGCAAACGGCCAGATGTCCCGGGACTAAAAGCCGAAGTCCACGGTCTGCTGGCCACAACAAGAGGGCTTCAGGAGAGAGTTCAAGCGGCGAGGGTGGGAGAACGGTGGCCTTCTATAATTAAGATAAAACATATTTTACCAGGTCAGGCCCAGTGTCTCTTTTATCAGAAGCGAATCGACTTGGCCACAAATGATAGCTCAACGAAGTGGCTCCACATGTGGACATCTATAGCAACAGTCAAACACTATAAACTTCTCAATGGTGGCCTCACTTTTTTCGTGTCATCGTGTCACCTCAAACGCGACAAATGCTGTCACCGAGGCGAAAAAGACATCGTTCATTCGAATGCAGATATGATTTATTGCTTAGAAACATATTTGCTGTAATTCATACCGAGTTTTCTTTGCTTTTGGATAGACCGGATTGTTTACATTTCAAGTCAATGTTGTTATTTCTCCTGCATCTATTTTATTTCTTGACGGCGCATTTTTGTTGCATTGATTTTATGCGGCTTTGGTTTTTCCCTCGCGATGTTACTTCGTTTAATGCATTGTGTGATTCATCTTCTTGGTTCTTTCGGTAAAGTCACGTAGAAGGGAAATAATAAGGACGCTGTCTTTCCGACAGCCGTCCTGAGGACGGCTGCTTGCATTGTGGCGGAAACGTCGTGAGAATTTTATTTTGTTATGTTTTATTTTTATTATTTTATTATTTCCATTCTACGAGACTTTACCGAAAGAACCAAGAAGATGAATCCCTGCAGTCACGAAAGCTTTAAATCGCATTGTGATTTGTTTTATATTCTTATCCGGCCCCGGTGCTTTGTGAAAAAGAGTTTACCCTTTGGGTTAACCGAAATGTCAAACCTTTCCACTCTGCCGCCACGGTGAGCGGCTTACGTACTGGTGGGGATTGCTTGATTCTGTGAGAGTTTGCGAGGGAACTGGTCAGCCAATTTCGGTAGCCCAAATTTGCCTGGGCCTAACTCTGGCCATTGATTGTCATCCGATCCGTAGGTTTGTGTTGATTTACTGAAAATGACCCAGGGCTGAGGGCGTTCGTGAATTGTATTGAGTGGTGTATCGAGATGCTCTGCGTTCATACTTGCACACTCGTTGCGTTGGTTGGTTGAGCCTCGGGAATTTGCTGGGTCGTGACATTCTGGGCTATGATTTATGTATTTTACCTGTATGTAAGCAGTTTTCATTTTTCTAAAGCTAAATTTACGTTCTGACGTTTGCAGGTGTTAGATGACACTGGTCAACAAAAAAAACATTTTTTTCTGGCCTGGACTTTTGCAGCTGTTTCAAACTAATTTCAGGATGCTGATTCCAAATCTGATCTCAGATTTGCTCTATCACATCTCATTTTTCTGCTATCGGCATACCCCATTTTCATTGATTTTACCCGAAATTAACTCTGTCACTTATGGTTGCAAGTTGTTGCGAGTCAGTGACTGCTTTAGTGTTAAAATATGGGGCTGTATTTTTAGGATAGTGTGTTTATAATATAATTTTATGTAGATATCCACATTTATTTAATATTTTTCTTCTGCAGTTTTTATTGAAAATGCAATAATTGATATCTCAAAAACCTGATGTGATAGACATAAACTGATGCCAGATTTGGAATCAGCACCCCAAAATTACCTTACAACCTTATGCCAGAAAAGGTGTGTTGACCAGTGTATTCATGCTTGGGCAAATTGCTGAGCTCTCAATTTGTTTGGTGGTTTCATTTTCGGCCAGATTTCCTTGATTCCCGAACGCTGTTGCATATCTAATGTATCGCAAAGATCCTCGTAACCTGTATGATTGCCAAGTGACTTGAGATGCGGTTGGATTTTTGTCACTGCGAAGTGACACTGTGGTATTGCAGCGTATAACGGTGCTGTCATAAGCAATGCAAACAAGTCAGACTGCGTTTCAGAAGCGGAAAGCTACGCTATCAGGAGTTTAATTTGACAATGAATGTTGCTGCTGCTGCATCTCTCCATTTGCAACTGCACTATCTAAATTCATCTCGCCTAGGTGGGCATGTTGCATGCGCCTCTTGTTCTGCATTTAGAGTGGGTGCATTTACAAGGGGGGATCTTTCACCGTCCCTCCCCAAATGTAACCCTTTTGCCACGATGCTCATCAACAGCACGTGTCTCTGTGTCCAGTACGTACTCTGCTTGTCAATGACGGACCTCTGGTTTCACGGCCATAAAGTGTGGGATTCTATCCTCAAATCAATCAGAGTGTGTCACTGTTTTTAAGTAACATCAAAACAATTTTTCGATTTAAAGCTTTCGTGACTGCAGGGATTCATCTTCTTGGTTCTTTCGGTAAAGTCACGTAGAAGGGAAATAATTAAATAAGAAAAATAAGAAAAATAAAACATAATAAAATGATATGTTTTATTTTTATTATTTTATTACTTCCCTTCTATGTGACTTTACCGAATGAACCAAGAAGAACATCTAAACAGTTATGTTTCTCGTATTTATGTTTTATTGGTGCTTGTTCCGGTTTTGATCACATTGTGAATGAATTATTTTATTCGTTTTCAAGTTAATCTTCAATTTCATAGTGAAGTTCCACGGGATGACTTGTACACGCATCAAGAAGCTCACTCGTAGATATGTTAATGGCAGCAGTTCAATTCATCGTCGTCAAGTGGCAACCCACGATTAATGAAAACCGCTAACAATTAAACACGCAGGCCTCCCAAACACGTGTAGAAGCCGCTCTTACGTGAATGTCAATGAGGGTGATTTGTTGATTCAATGGCAGTGGACGTATTTCAACTGGGGAAGAGCAGTTCCAGACATCATCCTCTGTGGTCCCTGAAAGGTCAACTCCTCATGTCAGTCAATAACTCACGTCCACGAGCAAACACGATTACGCACACTGCACGGATGCATTCACGAGCAAACATGGTGCACTACGCAAGTATGCCCTGAAGAACTCGGCGTTTTAGATCGTGAGAACTGGACACATCGGTTGAAGTGGCACACTTGGAGGTGGGGTTTGGTTGACCAGGAGCTCGTGGGTTCGATCCCGACCCTGACGCCTGCTGCTGTATATTTGGAGTTTGCGTCTCTCTCTCTCTCTCATCATCATCACGCTGGCTAGGAGATGTTTACTACCTCGCCTGGTATGCAGCAGGTCGTGGGTTGGATCCCGACCCTGACGCCTGCTGCTGTATATTTGGAGTTTGCGTGTCTCTCTCTTTCATCATCATCACGGTGGCTAGGAGATGTTAACTACCTCGCCTGGTATACAGGACGTCGTAGGTTCGATCCCGACCCTGACGCCTGCTGCTGTATATTTGGAGTTTGCGTGTCTCTCTCCCTCTCTCATCATTATCACGGTGGCTAGGAGATGTTAACTACCTCGCCTGGTATGCAGGGGGTCGTGGGTTCGATCCCGACTCTGACGCCTGCTGCTGTATATTTGGAGTTTGCGTGTCTCTCTCTCTCTCTCATCATCATCACGGTGGCTAGGAGATGTTAACTACCTCGCCTGGTATACAGGAGGTCGTGGGTTCGATCCCGACTCTGACGCCTGCTGCTGTATATTTGGAGTTTGCGTGTCTCTCTCTCTCTCTCTCATCATTATCACGGTGGCTAGGAGATGTTAACTACCTCGCCTGGTATGCAGGAGGTCGTGCGTTCGATCCCGACTCTGACGCCTGCTGCTGTATATTTGGGGTTTGCGTGTCTCTCTCTCTCTCATCATCATCACGGTGGCTAGGAGATGTTAACTACCTCGTCTGGTGTACAGGAGGTCGTGGGTTCGATCCCGACCCTGACGCCTGCTGCTGTATATTTGGAGTTTTCATGGCTCTCTCCCCGTGGCCGCATAGATTGTTCTTCGTGTCCTCCGTTTCTTTTCCCTCCACATTTAGAATCAACGCGCGTTCAGAGTATTTGGCTGCTTTAAATGTCCACGTGATAAGCCACTTAATTGAGCGACCATTTGTGTGGCCAGTCGCTTCTGAAAAAAGAGCCTTATCTGGTAAAAAAGAGCCTTATCTGGTAAAATAAAAATAGTTTAGCTTCGTTTCTTCTCCATGAGAAGTTACTCAAATGAGAATTGGCCATCAGTCCCATACCATTGCTTTCTCAAAAGACACCATTTGAGATTGATACAGTGCTACTCATCTTATCTGCATTGCCGTGTGGGTGGTTTGTTTGTGGATGATCAATGTCACAGATGAGAGGCGATCGCATCCTATTATGCAAGAAAACAACTCGTCTTATCCGTGAAATTGTGGATAGTAGAATGGCTTTGCCCGGTGACAAGTGGTAAAGAGAGAGCTATGGATGAGGTGCCGTGCAGCAGTGTATAATGTAGCGTAGTAGGGTAGTGTGCCTTGCCTCACAGCTGCGTTTCAAATATATTTTGTTTAACAAGGTGAGGCCAGGATGAGTCTCATTTGCACGAGTGACCTGGGGCATTAGTATGCCAGAAAAGGGGTAGGGGGGAGGTTGGGGGGGGGCAATGATTGCGATGCATTACCACCAATTAAATAATTTGCAGATAATTTTCGAATTTGACCAATTTCAAGCATACAATGGCACACGATGTCAGGGGATCTCCCGAACGTCCACTGTGAAGCAGATGCTGTCGGATTCAAATGGGCGTTACACACACGCTGCAGTATTAACCAGGGTGGTCGCTGAGTTCGAACCGCAAAACTAAACACGACTATATTAAAACGATGTTTCATTTTACCCGGTAAGGCCCACTGAGCTATAGAGCTCTTTTTCAAAAGCGAGTTGGCCACAAATGGTCGCTGAACTAAATGGCTAATCACGTGCAAATGTCCAAAAAAAATCCAAATATACAGCAGCAGGCATCAGGGTCGGTATCGAACCCACGACCTCCTGCATACCGGGCGAGGTAGTTAACATCTCCTAGCCGCCGTCCCGCATCAAGCGGCGAAGGCGCGACCTCTAGGCCTGATTAGGTGATCTCAGCGGTGGTGGTGGTGGTGGTGGATGACAGGGAAGATATCCATCGTGGATAGGTTCAACGAAAATGACAAAAAATAACCGTTCTGCCTCAGCAGCTTTCCAGCTCTTTTTTTTCCTGATGACGATTGCTTGTGTTGCGATGGAAACGTCGTAGTTTATTTTTTATTTTTTGTTATTTTCTTTCAACCTATCTACGTGACTTTACCGAAAGACCCAAGAAGATGAATTCCTGCAGTCACGAAAGCTTTAAGTCAACATCGATCATCCTCCAATGGCCAAATCAGACCCACAAGAATCGCAAATTAAGGAATGAGGCTGAACATTTGAAGCCAAATCGGTGGTAGATTTTCTTCACGAAAGTGACAGAATTACTCTTTCAGAAAATATTCCCATTTGGTAGAAAATAAAAGTACCCACAAATGGTGACCCTAAGGCAGTTGTAGTAACTCCACTGATCTATGACGTGCCCAGTAAATCCATTGACCAAAACGTTATCGTAATGACCTGAGATGGGGGTTTGGACTAAACTGATGCCCAAATCTCTTCTCTGTGTCGCGCCTCTGTAAGAACACCACTCACTCACCTACTCACAGACAAAGATCCCCCGTATAGGCTTAACAAGTGCTGTTGGCGAGCACCTATGAAGGCCGGCACGGCACACGAGGGGGTGGACAGCACAACGCCTGGCCGATGTTTACACATCGCACCGGGTTCTCATTTGATGCTGAGTCGGCATAGGGGATGCCCAGGACCGGTTCAGATAATCGTCACTGGTATTGGCCGTGAGCGGGATTCGAACTCGGGACACCTGTTTTGGAGCGCAGTGCGCTAACCATTGCACTACCGCTGATTTGACGCATGCACTCACCCACTGACCCACCCATCCACCCACTCACTCACTCACCCACTGACCCACCCATCCACTCCCTCACTCACCCACTCACCCACCCACCCACCCCCTCACCCACCCATTTACCCACGCACCCACCCACTCACTCATTCACTCACCCACTCATTCACTCACTCACCCACTCACACACCCACTCACTCACTCACCCACTCACCCACCCACTCACTCACCCACTCACCAACTCACCCACTCAGTCACTCACTCACCCACTCACTCACTCACCCACTCACCCACTCACTCGCTCACTCACCCACTGACCCACCCACTCACTCACTCACTCACTCACTCACCCACCCACTCACTCACTCACTCACCCACCCATTCACCCACTCACCCACCCATTCACCCACTCACTCACCCACCCAACTCACCCACTCACTCATTCACTCACCCACTCATTCACTCACTCACCCATCCACTCACCCACCCACTCACTCACCCACTCACCAACTCACCCACTCACCCACCCACTCACTCACCCACTCACTCACCCACCCACTCACTCACCCACTCACCAACTCACCCACCCACTCACCCACCCACTCACTCACCCACTCACTCACCCACTCACTCACCCACCCACTCACCCACCCACTCACTCACTCACCCACTCACCCACTCACCCACTCAGTCACTCACTCACCCACTCACTCACTCACCCACTCACCCACTCACTCGCTCACTCACCCACTGACCCACCCACTCACTCACTCACTCACCCACCCACTCACTCACTCACTCACTCACCCACCCATTCACCCACTCACCCACCCATTCACCCACTCACTCACCCACCCAACTCACCCACTCACTCATTCACTCACCCACTCATTCACTCACTCACCCATCCACTCACCCACCCACTCACTCACCCACTCACCAACTCACCCACTCACCCACCCACTCACTCACCCACTCACTCACCCACCCACTCACTCACCCACTCACCAACTCACCCACCCACTCACCCACCCACTCACTCACCCACTCACTCACCCACTCACTCACTCACTCACCCACCCACTCACCCACCCACTCACTCACTCACCCACTCACCCACTCACCAACTCACCCACCCACTCACCCACCCACTCACTCACCCACTCACTCACCCACCAACTCACTCAGCAGGTGTTGCTATTCACCCTTCCCCAGTCAGTGCATTGCAGTATCGCGATTCAGGGCACGGGGTAATTGAATAATGTATTTTTGTAACGTAGTTTCTGCTAACGTCTCGTTTGTACTGTTTCTCGCTTCTTGCATCGTGTCTGCACTGTTACGAGCTCTTCTAGCCCAATGCCATTTGTATCCACAACATTCGCATACACCGGAACAACGCCGCTTACAAACTCGATTCGCTGTGCGTCTCATCAGCCATAATAATAATCATCATCATCGGTATTAATGTAGTCACTGCTGCATCACCGTTTGCAACGCATGGGCCACGTGAACCAAGAAGTTTGGCTCGCATCGTAAACACGGCACTCCGAACTCGCCTACTGCCGCTGCCATCATCGGGGTCGTCTTCCCCGCATGGATGTCTGCGTATCCCTTGGGCTGCCATTCCATCACTCGCCGTCGTCCGTCGGCTACCGTCCGTTCGAACGAAAGTCGTCCTGCCACACTGCCACGAACTCCATCAATGTCCCGTTGCATCTGCCCAACAGAGCATCCATCGTGGAGCCCACTTGCTCTACAACATTTACAGTTTTTGCATATACAGTAAAACCTTGGATTGCGAGCATAATTCGTTCCGGAAACTTGTTTGTAATCCAAAGCACTCGTATATCAAAGCACTCGTATATCAGTTGTGATCACGTGACGCTCGGCAGACAAAGCGTATACACGTACTACTCGTATTGCAAGACCTCGCTCGTTTATCAAATTAATATTTATTTAAATTTTTTGCTCGTCTTGCAAAACACTCGCAGACCAAGTTACTCGCAATCCAAGGTTTTACTGTATATATTTTTTATATAAATATAAACCCGATCTCGAACCCTGACACGCGCTGTATATTTCTAGTTAGCGTGTCTCTCTCTATCTCATCATCATCACGGTGGCTAGGAGATGTTAACTACCTCGTCTGGTGTACAGGAGGTCGTGGGTTCGATCCCGACTCTGACGCCTGCTGCTGTATATTTGGAGTTTTCATGGCTCTCTCCCCGTGGCCGCATGGATTGTTCTTCGTGTTCTCCGTTTCTTTTCCCTCCACATTTAGAATCAACGCGCGTTCAGAGTATTTGGCTGCTTTAAATGTCCGCGTGATAAGCCACTTCATTGAGCGACCATTTGTGTGGCCAGTCGCTTCTGAAAAAAGAGTCTTATCTGGTAAAAAAAGAGCCTTATCTGGTAAAATAAAAATAAAAATAGTTTAGCTTCGTTTCTTCTCCATGAGAAGTTACTCAAATGAGAATTGGCCATCAGTCCCATACCATTGCTTTCTCAAAAGACACCATTTGAGATCGGGTACAGTGCTACTCATCTTATCTGCATTGCCGTGTGGGTGGTTTGTTTGTGGTATGCAGGAGGTCCGTGGGTTCGACCCCGAACCCTGACACGTGCTGTATATTTGGAGTTAACGCGTGAATTTGTGTCCGGCATCCTCCAAGGTTTTTCCACCCAGCCCCACACCCCCCCCTCCACATTCACAAACGTGCGCTCGGCAATATTTGACCACCACTCGACATGTCCACGTGTGACGAGACGTTTCGCGCCGGAGCCATCGACCAATTCGCCGGTGGGCCACGTTGCTTCTGAACAAAGGGGGCTTGCGTATGCTAGATTGGAAGCTTTCGTGACTGCAAGGATTCATACTATTAGGTTTTTTTCGGTAAAGTCACGTAGGTAAAAAATAAAAAATACTAAAATAATATAACATTTATAGAAATAATAAAATAAATAAAATCATAAATCACGACGTTTCGGAGGCAACACAAATCTCCGTCATCAAGTGGGACCGTCACAGCCAGATTTACTGTCTTCTTGGTTCTTTCGGTAAAGTCACGTAGAAGGAAAGTAATAAAATAATAAAAACAAAACATAATAAAATAATTCTCACGACGTTTCGGCCACAACGCAAGCAGCCGTCCTCAGGTGAAGAACAGATTTACTGTCTCAAGTAAGCCTTAGTACGCGTAGCTCGTTGGGGGCTCACCCAGCGAAATGAAACGTAGTAACTCGTTTAGTTTGATATCATTAGACACGAACGAGGTCTTCTGCCTTGCGTGGACGCTACTGACGGTGGTGTCGATGCTGTTGCTTCTTGAGCAGAAATATTCGACCAGTGTACATAAGCCGCACTAATACAATAGGATTCTAGTAAGAAGACAAAAAACACATTTTTAATGTCGCAGCCTCTACACGTCTCGCACCAACGTGGGCACGCGTCTTCCATATCGTATCGCTCTCTCCTCTCTATCTCTCAGTAAGAAACATTCAATCGGCCTCTCTGAGAATCGAAGGGCATCGTCACGCAATCATCAGCGTGGGGTGTTGTCTACGAATGTGGAACGCGCTGCATGTCCCATCGGCGTGTTTCGCATCCTCTGTCCTCGGTGTTTTGAGATGCACGGAAGTTTGGCGTGTCAGTGAGTCAGTGACACAGTGAGTCAGTGACACAGTCAGTGACACAGTGAGTGAAACAGTGAGTGTCACAGTGAGTCAGTGTTACAGTGAGTCAGTGACACAGTCAGTGACACAGTGAGTCAGTGTCACGGTGAGTCAGTGACACAGTCAGTGACACAGTGAGTCAGTGACACAGCGAGTCAGTGACACAGCGAGTCAGTGTCACGGTGAGTCAGTGACACAGTGAGTCAGTGTCACAGTGAGTGACACAGTGAGTCAGTGTCACAGTGAGTCAGTGACACAGTGAGTCAGTGTCACAGTGAGTGTCACAGCGAGTCAGTGTCACAGTGAGTCAGTGACACAGTGAGTCAGTGACACAGTGAGTGTCACAGTGAGTCAGTGACACAGTGAGTCAGTGACACATTGACTTACCCAGTGAGTCAGTGACACGGTGAGTCAGTGACACAGTGAGTCAGTGACACGGTGAGTCAGTGTCACAGTGAGTCAGTGACACAATGAGTGAGTGTCACAGTGAGTCAGTGTCACAGTGAGTCAGTGTCACAGTGAGTCAGTGACACAATGAGTCAGTGTCACAGTGAGTCAGTGTCACAGTGAGTCAGTGACACAGTGTGTCAGTGACACAGTGAGTCAGTGTCACAGTGAGTCAGTGACACAGTGAGTCAGTGACACAGTCAGTGACACAGTGAGTCAGTGTTACAGTGAGTCAGTGTCACAGTGAGTCAGTGACACAGTCAGTGACACAGTGAGTCAGTGTCACAGTGAGTCAGTGTTACAGTGAGTCAGTGTTACAGTGAATGTCACAGTGAGTCAGTGACACAGTGAGTCAGTGACACAGTGAGGATGAGTCAGTGACACAGTCAGTGACACAGTGAGTCAGTGACACAGTGAGTCAGTGACACAGTCAGTGACACAGTGAATCAGTGACACAGTGAGTCAGTGTCACAGTGAGTGACACAGTGAGTCAGTGACACGGTGAGTCAGTGTCACAGTGAGTCAGTGACACAGTGAGTCAGTGACACAGTGAGGATGAGTCAGTGTCACAGTGAGTCAGTGACACAGTGAGGATGAGTCAGTGTCACAGTGAGGATGAGTCAGTGTCACAGTAAATCAGCGTCACAGTGAGTCAGTGACACAGTGAGTCAGTGACACAGTGAGTGACACAGTGAGTCAGTGACACAGTGAGTGTCACAGTGAGTCAGTGACACAGTGAGTCAGTGTCACAGTGAGTCAGTGACACAGTGAGTCAGTGACACAGTGAGGATGAGTCAGTGTCACAGTGAGTCAGTGACACAGTGAGTCAGTGTCACAGTGAGGATGAGTCAGTGTCACAGTGACACAGTGAGTCAGTGTCACAGTGAGGATGAGTCAGTGAGGTGTCGCCACTTGCTCACCTCTCCCGGCGAGCACCATCATCACCATCAACACCAACACCAGCACCAACACCATCATCACCATCATCACCATCAACACCAACACCAGCACCAACACCAACATCACCAACATCACCATCAGCACCACCAACAGGTTGTTGTTGTCGCTGCTGAACGAAACTCGCCGCTCTCTCACGCAGCCGCAGCAGCAGCCGCAGCCGTCTCGGCGTCAAAGCTCCGAGTCGCTCGCTCGAGTCGCGCCGCGTTCCAGGCGACTCGGCACGACGCTCGCGACCGCCATCGCATCGCCGCAGTTGCCCGCAACTTGGCTGACTTGTTGTCGTTGTTGTTGTCGTTGTTGTTGGTTGTGTCCCACCGCAACGGACGCTGCGCGGCAGCAGCAGCGGCGTCTCTGGGCGCAGTCGAGTGGCGGCGGTGGGTTTCGCGTTTTTTGTGCTACGCAGCGTCTCGCGTGTGAGTGGCTGTGTGTGTGTGTCACTGTCACTGTGTGTGTGTGTGTCACTGTCACTGTGTGTGTGTGTGTGTCAGCGTGTGTGTGTGTCACTGTCACTGTGTGTGTGTCACTGTCACTGTGTGTGTGTGTGTGTCAGCGTGTGTGTGTGTGTCACTGTGTGTGTGTGTGTCACCGTGTGTGTGTGTGTGAGTGTGTCACTGTGTGTGTGTGTGTCACTGCGTGTGTGTCACTGTGTGTGTGTGTCACTGCGTGTGTGTCACTGTGTGTGTAAGTGATTGTCACTGTGTGTGTGTGCGTGTGTCACTGCGTGTGTATGTGTCACTGTGTGTGTGTCACTGTGTGTGTGTCACTGTCACTGTGTGTGTGTCACTGTGTGTGTCTGTCAGTGTGTGTGTGTCACTGTGTGTGTCAGCGTGTGTGTGTCACTGTGTGTGTCAGCGTGTGTGTGTCACTGTGTGTCAGCGTGTGTGTTGGTCAACGCCGTCCGGCTGCATCGCTCATCCTCACCAAACCACTACACAGAATCATAACCACCACCACCCACCACCCCCCTCCACCACCACCACCCCCTCCACCACCACCACCACCACCCCCATTACCCCAACCACCTACACTCCCCACCACCACCCCCCACCACCCCCCCACCACCACCACCCCCACCGCCCCCACCACCTACACTCCCCACCACTACCACCCCTCCCCACCACCACCCTCCACCACCACCCACCACTACCCTCCACCACCCTCCACCACCCCCCTCCACCACCACCCTCCACCACCCACCACCACCCACCACAACCACTCCCCACTCCCAACCACCACCACCACTCCCCTCCACCACCCCCCACCACCACCCCCCTCCACCACCACCCCCCACCACCACCACTACCCTCCACCACCGTCCCCAACCACCACCACCCACCGCGACCCCCCTCCACCACCACCCCCCATCACCCACCACCACCCCCTCCACCACCACGACCCCCCACCACCACCACCACTACCCTCCACCACCACCACCCACCCCCTCCACCACCACCACCCACCCCCTCCACCACCACCCACCCCCACCACCACCACCTACCACCACCCCCCACCACCACCACCACCACCTACCACCACCACCCCCCACCACCACCACCCACCACCACCACCCACCACCACCTACCACCACCACCACCTACCACCACCACCCCCCACCACCATCACCCCCCACCACCACCACCCCCCACCACCACCACCACCCACCACCCACCACCACCCACCACCACCCACTACCACCACCACCTACCACCACCACCCCCCACCACCACCACCACCCACCACCACCTACCACCACCACGGCGACTCTTGGGTGTGCGAGCGCCGCGTGTGGCACAGACGCAGCAGCGCACGCCACGAATCACGCGTCTCTCTCTCTTCTCTCTCTTATCTCTCTCTTCTCTCTCTCTCTCTTCTCTGTCTCTTCTCTCTCACCCCGAGAAGCGAGCGGCTCGCACGGCGACCAAGATCCACGCGCGACATTCAGCCCAACTGGATCACGCCCCGAGACAATCAGGGAAGACGGAATCCCCAATCTCCACTGCCCCCCACCCACCCACCCCAATCTCCCCTCCTACGCCAGCTCCACTGCACCATGAGCAGCAGCAGGAGCAGCAGCAGCAGCAGGAGGAGGATGACACCCGTGGTCACGGTGGAGAAGAGCCTCGGGGGGGAAGGGGGCCGAGGAGTGACCGCTGAACGCCAAGCGAACATCATCATCATCCTCCTCCTCTTCTCTTTATTACGATCAGAGGAAACGAGAAGATACTCGGAGTAGTCGGCACTTTGCTTCGTTCATCGAACTCGAGTCGCCGGAGTTCGTAGCGCGACAACACGACCGCTCCCTCCAGACACGTAAACAACACAACAACACAACAACAACACAACAACAATACTCGAGTGGACCGGTTCGATTCCCGACTCGGGCGCTTGTCCGTGATGAGTCTTGTGCGTTCCTCCCCCTGTTCTGGTATTGGGGGGTTCCTGCCCGCGTTCTCCCGGCCCCACCTCCACCCTACCCCCCCCCCCTCCTCCCGCAGTTGCATATGACCGCTCAAAGTGGATCTCTGTTGAACATTGTCAACAAATTTAAAGAAAATCTGGCCGCAAATTACTCGCGGAGAAGTCATCTCCCACCCCGACTACTGGCAGAGCCAATGCCCGTCGCTGAGCCAGATGGTGCCGAGTCATCTTGTGCCGCACAGAGACAGCTGCCAATAGGGGAGGCGACGGCCCCTTGGAGAGAGAGCGTAACGTGTAATGCAAGTTATTTAATCAGTCTCAACATGCTCGGTAAAAACTAAAAATATCCTACATAATGCACGGGCATAATATGACTTTGAGACCCCCCCCCCACCTCCTACGCATTCCACAAGTAGTGACTAATCCCATATCTGCATTTTCCATAAATATGCTAAATTCCTCTTGATATGCAAATTCCTTTGTCAAGGCGCCCTTAACCTCCAACCCAGCTTAAATATAAAATTATAAAACATAATAAAATTCTCACGGCGTTTCGGCCACAACGCAAGCAGCCGTCCTCAGATGAAGAACAGGTCTGTCGGAAAGACAGCGTCCTTCACCTGGCCGAAACGTCGTGAGAATTTTATTATGTAATTTTTTTAAATTATTTTATTATTTCCCTTCGACGTGACTTTACCGAAAGAACCAAGAATATGAATCCCTGCAGTCACGAAAGCTTTAAATCGATACCTCGCCTGGTATACATGAGAGCATGGGTTCGATCCCGATCCCGACCCTGACGCCTGTTGTATATTTGGAGTTTGCATGTTTTCTCTCTCTCACCGTGGTCCCGTGGATTTTTCTCCGGGTCTTCCGTTTTTACCCTCCACATTTAGAATCAGCATGCGTTTAGAGTATGTGGCTGCTATACATTTCCACACAATAAGCCACTTCGTTTTGGCTATCATTTGTGGCCAGGTCACTTCTGAAAAAGACCTACGTAGCTTAGTGGGCCTTACCTGGTGAAATACAAAAATCGTCTTCTTGGTTCTTTCGCTAAAGTCACGTAGAAGGGAAGTAATAAAATAATAAAAATAAAACATAATATATTATTATATTATTTTACTTTTTTTTGTTATGTTTTATTTTTATTATTTTATTACTTCCCTTCTACGTGACTTTACCGAAAGAACCAAGAAGATGAATCCCTGCAGTCACGAAAGCTTTAAATCTAAATACAAAAATCGTTTATAGTGTTTTAGTTGAATTGCCACTGGTGTTAAATATTGTACCTTAAATACATTTTGACTTGACGACTCGGTTTCAGAAGGTGAGCTGAGCCTCTAGTAGAAGGTGGGGGTTGGTGATGGGGGTGGGGGGACAGCCCTCAACCCCCCAACCCTTCCCAATGCTACGGGGCCGCTCCATCTCCTTGGGAGTTGGCACCACGTGCTCTGGATGAGAGGAGTCGAGGTCGATGCCCTTCTTCTTCTCTCGCATGGCTGCTGATGAAGATGCAGAGCGACAACGACAATTTCAGGTGGTCACGCCAGACGGCCGCGTCAGGAGCAGTAGCATCGCTACGATGGTGTCTCCTTCGTGTTTGTGGATCGGGGCATTGCGTCTTCACACGTTGTGCGGTCCGTTCTGGATGACCACAGACGCACAGTACTCGAGAGTTAAAAAAAAAAATATTTGTGCATCAGGTATCTCGATTTGTTGCAGTGGGTGCGGTTTAGGGTGAACCATGAGCTTCGTGGAAGATCAAACTCGGGGATTTTCTGCGTTGGGTCTTCTTTGCAAGGTGTTTGTTTGTCAGTTCTTTTGTACTCCATTCAGTTCTCCAAGCTTCATCTTGTCTTTACCCCGCAGCTTCGATTAGCACGGTTGGCTACGTACGGTGCGAGAGAAGTTCAACATACAGACATCGGGGTTGAATTCGCACTGTTTAAGGTTAAGCGCATGGGTCCAAAAGGGCTTGGCGTGACTTCAAGCGATGACGCAGGATGTTACTGAGGTCCTTGGTAAAGTCACGAAAGCAATCAATGGTTAAAGTTCTACTTTTGATGCCTCGTCATTTTGGTTTTGGAGGGGGAATGCACACCATTGTGTGTTCCATGTATACACACAAAAGACATGCTTTACATGATACATTAAAACAAGAAGTCATGCCAAGCACGGACGAGAGAGGATCTTTAGAGAAACCGGTGGAGTTGGTGACGCCCTCCTTCTGGTCGGTTGGCCTTCGGTGTCGGCAAGATGGCGACACAGTGGAGTGGTGTCTCGTGAATGGTTGTTGTCAGGTGAACGGTGAGTGGTGAGGGCAGAGACGTCCCGAGGGTACCAATATTATCCGGTTCAGTTTGGAGGGGTGGGGAGGGCACACGGTGGGGTTTTCCCCGGGCCCCGAACCCCCCCCCCCACACTATGGATGGCCCTGGGTGAGAGTCAAGTGAGTTTAACATCACCCAGTCTGTAAGACAGGCAGCAGCATTCTCGTCTACTTATAAGCAACTTCATTTGTCTGCAAGTTCATCCGTCGGTCGACCAGAGGAATCCAGGGACCGACGTACCCTCTTTGATCTCGGTGGAAAACGGTCTCCTTCCTCTGGCGCATGGCAATTCTGTGCCAATCACACGTCCAAGTTGAAGTCTGTGAACCACGCGATAGCTCCTGGAGTAGCCTCGACTGATACTGCTCAGTCCCGCCGGAGAGAGCGGGCGTAGGATGCAGTTGGTCGCGATATGCTTCCGTTGTCTGGTTCGCGTGGCCGCAGTCACACTTTGGGTTGTCTCTGATTCTCCACTTCTGGGGGAAGTGTGGCGCAGCGCCCAGTTGCTGTTCTGAAGATAGTTCATGGTGCGTCCATAGTTTTCTTGGCAGATCAAAGCCGTGCGGACCAGTGGTGGGGTCGTCGATGAGGCTGTCGTTTGGAACCTCCACAATGAGCGATGGCGCCGCCTGCAACAACTGGCAGTTCACCAACATTGACCCACGGGCACGCCTGACTCCGCTGCGCGATGAGGCACCGTCTGTCGAAACCGGCCCGGAGGTCACTGCACCGATGCGACGCTGCTGAAATGATGCACTCCTCAGAGGGCCGTGGTCGCCCGACGGGTTGTGTAAACAAACAAACAAACATACGTTTTGTTTTTATGTGGAGAGACAGACAAATGAAGTACACACATCGTCTGCTTATCAAGTTTGTGATTTCGCTTGCCAGGGATGATACTTTGTTCATCAGAGGAGAGCGGTGAGCGACTCTGGTGATGATGGTGAGTAGTGGGAGTGATGCCACGTCAGTGGGTTCACAACACTGTAGATTGTGTAGTGTAATAGCGCCGGCTGGTGGACAACGGTGGCAACTGTGGTGGACAGACAGTGCACACGCCGGTGAGCGTGAGCGCGGCCTGTGTTGGCAGAGCGGAGGAACTAGGGCAAGGCTCACGGAGGACCCCGTCTGGAGGCCCGTGGAACCTGCTGGTGGGTTCGAGAAGGGAGGCGCGGTCAGGGCAGAGCCAGGCCCCGCTGGGACCATAAAAGGAGCCGAGAGAGGAGAGCTCAGGGCTGCCGGTTCTGGGAGTGGACTCGTCTCGTCGTTGCTGTCATCTCGTCGCCGACGTTTTTAAACATCTCCGCTCGATATCGCGCTATGAAGGATAGTAGTTGGCTATCTAAGTCAGTGCCGTCAGTGTTAGACGGCTAGCGTTGTGTACGGGCTAGACTGAGCTACTGTGGAGAGTGTGCGGACGAGACCGTGGAAGTTGTTTAATAAAGAAGTTGCCTCCTACAAACTTTGTTTCCGAATCATTGACACTACAATTGTGCAAGACCGTGATGCTCTTTCATCACAACTCCGTTCTGTGCCTACACGTATACGAGTGATATTTTACAGTCCGCCGGCCAACGGGCGTTTCCCGACCAACATTATCCAACAGCATGTGTTAATTCTAGATTTGAAGCTTTCATGACTGCAAGGATTCATATTCTTAGGTTTTTTTCGGTAAAGTCACGTAGGTAAAAAATTAAAATTAAAATTAATAAAAGTAAAATAAAAAATAAAATTAAAATTAAAAATTATATATTTTTTTAACTTTTATTAATTTGAATTTTAATTTTTTACCTACGTGACTTTACCGAAAAAACCTAAAAAAGCATGCGTTAAAGCGTACACACTCTAGATTGGGTTCAACCTTCCTGCCTCTCATGAGCTAAAGTGAGGCTTGCTAAACGAATGCTTCCCTGTTACCAGAAGTATTTTAAAACGAGCATATCATTTATACTCAGGAACCTGCCGTTTCAGGTTCATTTATTTCGCTTAACCACGTGACAACTCAAAGAGACCTGGGTAATATTTCATTATTATTTCCAAGAGTGAACCTGGGACATTAATCTGCCAGTAGGGGGGGGGGGGGGCGATGATTTCTGTGTGTAATTTCAATTGAGTCATTTGCGGTGTAAATATTCAAATGTTGGATAAATTGGACCCTGACTCCGGCACAAGATGGCCTACACTTGCGAATGATGCCAGGGGGATCCTTCTCGTTCAACGTGAAGGCAGCAGACGGCACATAGCGTTACTATTATTTCATCATGGGACCTCCTTTGCCAGTTCCAAAATATACTAATAGGGGTTTTCCCCTTTTTTATGGCAACAAAACTGACACCTTTTACAAGGAATCATGCTTACATTAACTACAATACTTGCAATTGGCATTTTACTGCAAGTATTGTGGTTAATGTAAGTGTAATAAACCTTCTCGAGACGGCTTCCGGAATCAGTCCTTTTTATTTTCCAACTTCCACAGTTACACTCACACGCTCCCCGTTGCTAACAGACAACGGGAAGCGGGCAGACTCCCAGCTAAGTCCCCACCGCGCACGTGGCACCCAGAGCCCCGTACACGCGTGACTCCTGCTCTTTTCGTTCCCAGGTCTGCTCCAGACTTCTCTCTCTCTCCTCCTCTTAATCCCTTCGTCACGTGGTACCCCTAAGCCAATCCTCCGTAGTCAGCGTTGACCGTTCAAGATGGTTCCCTGTCAATCCCGGGACCACGCCTCTGATCCGGCTTCCCATTAGCTGAGGCCCCGATTGGCCAGGCCAATCACCCCTGCTAACATGCCGTGATCACGCCGAGGCCATGCTCCCTGGCTCACCCCTTATTGGCTACAAAGCGGGACCGGCAAGCCAATCACCACGTGAGCCCTCTATGGCTGTTATTACATCACCCCCCCCCCCCCCCCGGTGAAAAAAATCAGCCGTCTCGGCTGAGAAAAGGGTGATCAACCAATTCCGTAAAACGTCTTATTAGGGCACCAAGGTGCATTTAACAATAGAGGGTGAAACGGCGTCCCCGCGCCGAACAACACTTAAAAACAGTCACCCATGAAAAACCCGACATACATTAGGGCGCCCCTGCAGCGCGGTAACGACAGGGAAGGGACAGCTAGACGATCAAACGTTAACGAAACGGGAAAGATTTCGATCGCGTACGCGACGCGGGACCCTCTCTGCTTCCAGCGCATGGTCGCTTCGCCGCCAGATCGACAGGAGGTGGTAGGCTTGAATCAGAAGGTTGTTGGTTCTCGGTCATGTCCAGGGCAGGCTCCGTCGGAAGGGGGGCAGCGGGGGCTTCCTCCACCCTCAGAACCTGTTCATCTGTAGGAGGCACAACACAGTCCCCCTTGGGATCAACGGGCATGACGATCGGCGTAATCGGCACAGCAGATCCCGGCAGGTCAGCTAGTGGGGATGAGGAATCGACACGTGTACAAACATAGGGTTTAAGTCGCGACGAATGAACGTACCACCGACGTTTCCCGTACTGGACGCGGACACTCTGTGAGTTTCGAATGTTCACTAGCGTCACGGGCCCCCGCCACGGCCTGTGCAATTTAGGGGATGTGCCCACCGGCACCTGGGGGCAGTGGATCCATGCCAGGTCTCCCACTGACCAGGGCATGTGAGTACGCGATCGACGCGCATACCGCTCGTTCCTTGCCTGCGCACGGGCCGTCGCACACCTGGCAGCCTCTCGCGCCTCCGTAACTCGTTCAAGCGAGTCCCGCACGTGATCAGGCAAGGAGCAGGACGGTTGTTTACTCAGCGTACCCAGTTGCACATCGATGGGTGGGACATTCTCACGGCCATACATCAAAAAAAATGGTGGTGAGTATCCCGTGGATGCATGTGGAACCATGCGGTATGCCGCTAAGACGCCCGGTATGTGCAAGTCCCAATCGGTTTGCTTTTCACTCACTGTGTGACAAAGCATAGCCGAGAGGGTACGGTTGAATCGTTCCACCATACCATCCGTTTGCGGATGATATGGGGAAGTGCGGATCTTTTTTGTGCCCAGCGCTTCACAAACCTCCTTGAGCAATTTTGAGGAGAAGTTCCGCCCTTGATCTGTGAGCAGTCTCTCAGGTGCCCCCTTATCCATGACATACCCGTTCAAGAAAGCGTCGGTGATGGACGCAGCCGTCTGGTCGGGCAGAGGCCAGGCCATTGGCCATCGAGAAAAATATTCCACCCCGACTAGAAGGTATTTATTGCCCCTAGCGAACGGGGGGAACGGGCCCAGAATGTCCAGAGCAACTAATTCGTTGATGCGGGACACCTCAATGGAACGTAACGGCGGTACATACTGGTTCCGAGGCGGTTTCCTCTTTGCACAATCATGGCATGAGCGGACAAAGTCATTGACGTCTGCCGTCATGCCGGCCCAGAAAAAATCTTTTTGCATCGCGGCCAAAGTCTTCTGCACGCCGAGGTGCATCAACTTATCAGCGTGCAGAGCGCGAAGCAGGTCGTAGCGAAGGGAAGTAGGCACGACCAAACGTGGTCGGTCAGACAATCCGTTGGTGCACATTAATAGTCCCGACTTGCCTCGGAAAATCCGCCACTTCCATCCCGCCAATTGAGCTCTCTGTTTCCCTATCAATTTCCGCGGCGGAGCCAGCGAGGTATCAGCCTCCTGCTCGCATAACCAGACCGCGTGCGGCAGCCGTAGGGTATCATCGGTGTCCACTGACACCTTCTGGTCGTCCTCGTTTGCTATCGCTCCCATAACTGGGCAGGGCGAGGTGAGCGGCGCCGCGCAGCGGTGCGTGCCCGTCAGGCAAGTGCACGGAGGAACGGGTGGCAGCCTTGAGAGCGCGTCAGCGTTCGCGTGACGAGCCCCCTTTCGATACGTAATATGGAAGGAAAATTCCTGTAACGATTCCAACCACCGAGCCAATTGGCCTGACGGTTGGTCCAATTTCAAGGAATATTGTAAAGCCACATGATCAGTGCGAACGAGGAATTTCCTTCCATACAGGTACGGCCGGTACAGTCGAACAAAATGCACAATCGCCAAAAGTTCCCGCCTCGTCACGCAATATCGCGTTTCCGCAGGGGACAGAACCCTGCTGCCGTACGCCACCACTCGCTCAACCCCGTCCTTACGTTGCGACAAAACGGCCCCGATGCCGATATCACTAGCATCCGTATCAAGGATGAACGGCTGTGAAAAATCTGGGTAATCGAGCGTAGGCGCCGTGGCGAGGTGATCCCGAAGCGATCGAAAAGAACTTTCTTCCTCTGTTCCCCATTTAAACCTTTGATTTTTGCCCATTAGAACATGTAATGGTTTCGCCAACGTCACAAAGTTCTTAACGAAGCGGCGATAGTAGGAAGCGAATCCAATAAACCGGCGAACATCACCCACGGAAGTGGGTGTGGGCCACTCTCGAACACATTTGGTTTTTAGAGGGTCAGTGGACACGCCATCCGAACTGACAATATGACCCAAGTAACGGACGGAGTGTTGCAAAAGGTGACATTTTCTAGGTTAAAACTTCAAGTCAGCCGCCCGCATTCTTTGGAAAACCGTCTCTAAGCGTAGGAGGTGTTCCTCGAACGTGCGGCTGAAAACGATGATATCGTCCAAATATATGAGGCACGTTTCCCACTGTAGTCCAGCCAACACCAATTCCATGAGCCGTTGAAACGTCGCCGGAGCCGCATTCAAGCCCATAGGCAACCGATTAAATTCAAAGAGACCTTGCGGCGTGCGGAATGCCGTCTTGGCTTTTGACTTGTCATCGAGGGGAAGCTGCCAAAAGCCCGAGGACAGATCGAGGGTGGAAAATAATTTAGCACCCGATAAAGCATCCAATGAGTCATCCATCCTCGGTAAAGGGTACGCGTTCGCCACCGATATTTTGTTTAACCGGCAGAAATCAACGCAAAATCTTGTCCCACCATCTTTTTTCTTAACCAGAATGACGGGCGCGCCCCAAGGGCTGTTGGGCGGCGAAATAATATCCGCCGCCAGCAAATCGTCTACTGCGCCGCACACCTGTTCTCTTTCCGCTGGGCTCATGCGATGTGGGTGCATACAGATGGGAGGTGTCGCACAGGTGTCAATATGGTGCGACAAAATCGACGTGCGGCCGAGGTCCAAGTCATTTTTGCTGAAAACATCAGCGTACCGCAGCAATAATGAATGCAGAGAATTTCTCTGCTCGTTTGACAAAGAAAAATTTTCCCCGCACAAATCTGCAATCCAGCGTTCCTGCGAACGATCGCGTGGAAGCCCACCCGTGGGCATCCGGGCGCTTGGTTTTTCGTCAAAAGAGGCGAAATCGGTAGTGGCGTGAGCCAACACCGATCCCTCTGGAACAACAACGCGGTCAGATCCCCCATTCAACACCTGTATGAAAGGTGCCTGACCTGGTCGCACGATCGTTTGTGCCACCGCCAGGGAAAAAGACTTAGCTACCGAATTTGACGGAGATAATAGCACGCCCCTCGCACTTTTCTCAACTTGAAGGGGTTTTCGGTAACGCAGCGGAATGAGCATTTGCGCGCCCGACGGGACCTCCACCATAGCGGCGACCACGGCAGTAACTGCGTTACCTGGAGGCGCACTGGCCAGCAGGGAAGGCAGGAACGACATCCTACGGCCCCCCGGCATTTCCAAACAATCTTGGTCGACCCGTATTTTCAGCGGCATCCGGCGCAAGAAATCAGTACCCAGCAAGCATAGGACAGCTAGCGAGCGAGAGATCAACACGGGTCCTGCAGCGGTAATATTCCCGATAGCGATACTCACATCAACCTGACCACAGATACCCATGCTACTGTGATGCCGCCGCCACGAAGCCGTTCGGCAGGCGCCCCATCCCCGACCTCGCCACCACCAGGCAACGGAGCCAACCCCCTCACCTCACCTGAACACACCCGCACGCATTTTCCCCCACCCATAGAGCTGGAAGGGGAGATCACCTGATCGACTGGTTTTTATCCGAGAAACCCTTATCGGGATTAACTCTCACGGTTTCCGGCGATCAGGAAATTGGATGACCTCCCCCGACGCTACGTTGCGCCGCGCGCTGCGACCGGCCTTAATATGGTATGGTCGCGGCGTGGGGCATTCGGCCACCGCGGTTGAGACACATTCCCCCCACACACACCCCCACGGGTCAACGAGACAGGCGGAGGAGGGACGGGGCGGCATAGTTTAGGGTGCGCAGGAGCACGGCGCCATGCATGAGAGGGAGATTAATACAGGTAGGAACAATGTTCCACACTGCCCACCAGGAATTATTGGTCTCTCTGTCGTGCACGAATGCGCTGTCCAACCAAGCTCCTACCTGCTCACTCCAAAGGAGCGTGTTTGGAATCAGCGCCGCAGCACATCCGATTAGCATAACAAAAGCGCCGTGGAGGCGCCGCGGAGCCGCCGTGCGCGTGCAAGAGAGTTTACGCTGCGCAAGCAGGACATTGATTAGCATATGCGCCGCTCATGAGAGGAGAGCATTCGGGAGTACGGGACAGAGGATAAAAGGGATCGTAGCAAGGTAGAGAGATCTCACTTCTCTTCAAGAGGCCCGTGTGCAAGTCGGCTCCCAGCTCTGCCCTCCGGACGTCCGCGTGACGTGTCCCGACGGCATAGAGGAAAAGCCACAGGACGCCGAATACTTCGAACCGTGAGTAGGAAGGTGAATTAGAATCATAGCAGATAAATCGGGAATAGGCATCAAGGTATCAGCGTAGGCCAGCCTCGTCGACTCACTGATTTAACACCTAGTTCCAGGTAGCGGACAATAAATCATTAATAGCGAATCGTGGCCTCATGTGATCTCGTGGAGAGGTGTGAACGTGTGTGGGTGCTGCGTACACAGTGGTTCGCCATGTGAGTGAGCGCTGCGCGGAGCTGCGCGTGTGGGTGCGCGTGTGTTCACTACGTGTATGATACAGATGCACGATCACAACGGGGGTATTCAGTGGTGAGTGAGTGCCGCGGGGAGCTGTGTGCGTGAGTGCGCGTACGTTCGCTACGTGTCGGAAACGGGTGCGCATTGGTAACGTGGTTATTCGACGTGGAGGCGAGTGCCGCACAGGGCTGTAGACGGGCGCACGCTCGCAGCGTGCGAGAGCTGTACGTAGCGGTGTAAAGAGGGGGAGTATGGCGTTTGATTGATGATTCCGTGCGCACGTATGCTTGCAGCTGCGTGAAGCCGTATGGGTAGGGGCGTCGCGTTCGAAGGCCGGCGAAACCCTAGCGGGTATTAGGGTGGTGGGGGAACATAAACTGAATAGGGGATGCAGGCAGGAGAGACCCCGGGGGCCAACGGCCCCCACACTACCCCCATTTGTGGCTACACACGCATCATTAACCCGGCGTATCTGCGACGTGGGAATGGACAACAGATGAAAAATAACATCCAAAATGATGGTGGCAGATGCGCCAGTGTCTACCAAAATGCGGACGTCAACGCCCTCGATGGTACCCCGTACCGTCGACGAGCCCGACGCGACGCCGCAGCCACAACCCTACGAGCCAATTTCTTCCACTGTGTAGCAGAGCGTGGAAATGATGCAGAAGAAGGAAAATTATCATTAGGAGTGTAAGAATGAGTGCGAGTGGATGAATGATGTGACATGACCTGCCGGGTGTCCGAATTGTGCCGACTCGCCCGAGGTTGTTGCAGTTCCGCGCCAGGTGGAGGAGATGGAGGTCCCCTCGGCGGAAGAGGCGAAAGCAGAGGTCGGCAGCGGCAGTCGCAGGCGAAATGGCCACGTCGGCCGCACTTGAAACACGCGGCCGTCGTCGGCCGGCGGTCGGTTGACCCGACCCTCGCACGTGGACGGCCCGCGTAGTCCCCACGCTGGTCGCGCAGCCGCCGTCCCGGAATCCCGTGTGGAACAGCAGCAGCCAGCACATCGTCGTCGCCAGAGTCGTCGGAGCAGTGGACAACCCGTCGTGGAGACCACCCCAAGGGCGGCCCGTCGATTTCGGGTTTCCCCGTCCACGCCGCCATCTGGTCCCAGCGTTTGATGTTAAACTTAGCGTCCAGGCAGGCGCCACCCATCGCGATGTAAGCGGTTCGTGGCCGCACACCGGTAGCGAAATGTTGAGCTCCTGAGACAACTCCAGCATACGGGAAAGGATGAGAGGATCCAAATGATCGGCCGTCGCCTCGGGATAAGCAGCCATGGCCAGCGCCATCAACGCCCCCCAATAAGCCAAAGGCGACTCCTCCGATCCACGGCGACGCGACATAAATTTTCTGGTGGCTGACGTCGGCGGGTCGTAGAATTCCGCCATCTCTGCGAACGCATCTCGCAGCGTCTTCTTCTTGGACGCAGGGATGGAGCGGAAGACCCCCAGAGAAACATCATCAAGCAGTGTAGGTAGCGCTCCCAGCGCCTCTTCCTCCGTCCAATGCACAGATCTAAAGGCCGACTCGAAGCACCATGTAAAAGCACTCCAATCGCCCCCGGCAACAAATTCTTTAATCTGTGGAAGGCGATGTCCGCGGTGGCAGGCGCGCGCCACTGGCGTCTCCGACTTCGGATCCCGCGCTCCACCCGTCGCAGGCAAAATGGCGTCCGGCGGCCGCGTGGCGGCAGGCGCGCCCAAAATGGCGGCCAACGGCTCCGGTGCTGCCGCCCCGCCCAAAACGTCGGCCTCTTCCCGCGTGGCAGGAGCAATGGCGGACGCCGATTCGTTTGTAGGACCTCTTCCCGCGGCGTCAAGCTGATCTGATATCTGGCGACCCACGGCTGGTGAGGACGCTACCGCGGTCACCAGACTCAGCAGAATGGCGCGTAACGACTCGATCTGTTCCGCCATCAGCCGCCATCCGTCTTTCGTCCCTGAGGTGGTCGTATCTTCTCCCAGTCGACGCTGAGAGGTGTCGAGGAGAGCAGTAGCAGCAGGTGGCAGAGGAGCTGTAGCCCCCAACAGATCATCTTCGTCCGTCTCGGCCTCTTCCTCCGATGGAGGCTCGGGCGGGTTCTTCTTTCTGAGGTGCTTGGACATCTTGACGATCGTCCAAACGGTCGCAGAAGAACTTCTGACACCAATGTAATAAACCTTCTCGAGACGGCTTCCGGAATCAGTCCTTTTTATTTTCCAACTTCCACAGTTACACTCACACGCTCCCCGTTGCTAACAGACAACGGGAAGCGGGCAGACTCCCAGCTAAGTCCCCACCGCGCACGTGGCACCCAGAGCCCCGTACACGCGTGACTCCTGCTCTTTTCGTTCCCAGGTCTGCTCCCGACTTCTCTCTCTCTCCTCCTCTTAATCCCTTCGTCACGTGGTACCCCTAAGCCAATCCTCCGTAGTCAGCGTTGACCGTTCCAGATGGTTCCCTGTCAATCCCGGGACCACGCCTCTGATCCGGCTTCCCATTAGCTGAGGCTCCGATTGGCCAGGCCAATCACCCCTGCTAACATGCCGTGATCACGCCGAGGCCATGCTCCCTGGCTCACCCCTTATTGGCTACAAAGCGGGACAGGCAAGCCAATCACCACGTGAGCCCTCTATGGCTGTTATTACATAAGCATGATTCCTTGCAAAATGTGTCAATTTTGTTGCTAGAAAAAAGTGGAAAAACCCTAATAGTTACTATTATTATTGCAGTCAGTACACCACTCGTAGTAATAACCAGGGCGGCCGCTGTATTCGAACCGCGAACCTCTGCCACAAGCGGAGAACGCGCTACCGACAGGCCATGCCCACCACCCTGTACAGGTATAATGTACAGAGTGCGCAACAAAAACTAACCTCACCGCGTTCGTCATTGACAGTCGGTTCGTTCGCGTGCTGTCTCTGGGGTGTGTGATACCAACCGTGCAACTGCTGCACGGCACGTGGGACCCTGCCACAGTCGAGCTGAGTGGCACCGAAGCGTGAGACAACCTTGTAACCCCCCTCCGCCCCCCGCCCCCGTACGCTCGTGATGAGTGATGGACGGTTGAGACTCGGTCCTAAGAGGGCTTGAGGGCGCTTAGCCATTGTCATTCCGAAAACGTATCGCCGCACAAAGGCCCCTCTTGAGAACCCCTGGCTGGCAATCTCTCCCTCTCTCTGGGCGGCCCGCATAAATTGTAAGCACCGTGCGCGCTCCCTCGAGCCGTCAGCGAGCGCCCGTGACGCCACATTTGCAGCTCGTCGGAGCATCAACGCGTTCGCTTGTCCACAAGCAGCAGAGGATGGCTCGGGACGGATCGTGCGCTGGCAATTGACGCTGCTGCTGCTGGTGGTGCTGGTGGTGCAAATGTCTGCAGAAACGCAGAATGTTACGACGGGGATATTTGCGTGTGGCAAAAGTATTGAGATGAATACAATGAAGAAGAAATATATTCTAAGTAACAAAAAAGTCACAGCAGCAATGACGACAAAAGTGGGAGTCAAAATGTACAAGTATGCGCAAAAGCGAGAAAGTGTGAATTTGCAACGATATTAATCTGAAAATGTATGTTAATCTAATAATTCAAATCTATCTGAATTAAAAAGAACATTAAACTTAAAAAATATGTATGTAGAAACACGTTGATAGGAACGTAGGCAATGCATCCATACATGGCATTCAGCATAAATAATATACAGTATAATAAAATATCTCAATATATTAACTAATGGAATTAAATGCAAATGATGAATATAACAAAAATTACCAGGTAATGCGCACTGAGCTGTAGAGCTCTTTATTCAGACGTGACCTGACCACAATTGATAGCTCGATGAAGTGGCTTATCATGTAGACATTTATAGCAGCCACATACTCTAAATGCATGTTTCTAAATACGTGGGGAAAACCGGAGGGACCCTGAGAAAAATCCACTCGACTACAGAAAAAACATGCAAACTCCAAATATACAACAGGCGTCAGGATTGGAATCGAACCCAAGACCTCGTGTAAACCAAGCAAGGGAGTTAACATCTCGCCACCACAAGAAACTTAAGCACACGAATACTTAATAGTCATGTTGTGGACATGAAGTGGAGTGCAGAGAACAGAGAAAAATAAGAACGATAGCAGCCAAGGAACTGCCAGAGCGTCACAGAAGAACAAATACGTTTGGAACATTTACAAATGAAATGTCTAATTTCATTCTCTACTTTTTTTCTTGGACCATACCATCAGTCTCTGAGAGACCATCCCATCAAAGACTGATGGTATGGTCTCTGATGGTGTTTACTTGGAGTGTTCCCTTGGACCATTACCATCAGTCTCCGAAGTGTTCACTCGCATTCCATCATTGAATTACGCGTGTTACCTTAAACAGCCCACAAATGGTTACATCTCAACTCAGCGCACTTGTAACCAAAAGTCGCACGCGCCAAGGTTTCAAAAATATATATAGAGAGAGAGGGAGCGCGCAAAATCACGCTCGTTAAGGGATGGCAGGCTGACCCCTGATTCACCAATTGTGGACCACTCTCGCTCACATCACACGAATTCGCACCTGCAGTTGGCAGCGCGTTGTTTTGTGACATTACAGCCGGGCGCGTGAAGAAGACGCAATTGGGCGGACTGCAATCGGCGGTACGTAACGGCCAGTAATGTGTTTTTTTACGTAATTTGCAGCCAACACTCGGCATTTGTCCGGAGTATACACGGATGAAGCTGTGGGCCCGCTAAAGATTTCCAACGATTTTACACGTATGTAAATTTGCGATACAATTCCGTCGAAATCTTCCAATATTTCGTATTTTGCATCGTGTGCAACTGGACGATGCATCTCAATGTGTTCAAAGCCTTCAAACCATGAAAACCCACAACCCAAGGAGAGAGAAGCCCTTTTGTGAGAGACACAAAGGCACGGGACACAAATCAATAGCGCTGCGTGGTTTGTGATCTTTCTACTTAATGGTGAGACGTTTTCAACCAATGCCCCTTTGTAGGCAGGAGTTCAGCAGGAACACGTTACAGCAGGAATCTCCTAATTACTCGCGCAAGCTTCGCACACCACAGTTCGCTCCATGCTTATTGCCGTGCACCTGGATAGCGGTGAAAGAACACACACACACGTTGCCCCAGTGCACGCAGCGTGTGCGCTTGAGCGTTTGGTGCTCAGGCAGAGATGGGAAAATGTGCTAATAATATTGGCTTTGATGGCTTCAAAGTGAATTAAATCGAAATATGTTTTCTCTCTCTCCCTCCCTCCCTCTCCCTGCTTTCCTGGGCCCTGCTGCTTAAGCCGGTGTCTGGGCGATGTTGCACCTCCACAGCCAGCCCTGACTTGAGTCAGCGGAGACCGCGTCCTCGTATCACCGAAATGTAAAATAAAACACATTCCCCCTGCGGAGGAGGGAGCTGGTAGGAACGTTGGGTTGCTCGGTCAATGGCCAGGGTCAACGGCGGCGTGGTGTATATATGCCCGACTGTGAGGGCGGGCACAAGCCAGCATGAGTAGGTTAAACGTTGAGTTTGATAAAGGCACCACGGGGTGACCAGCCCCTCCCCACCCAGCCCCACCCCTCCCACCCCCCACCCAGCCCCACCCTCCCCACCCAGCCCCTCCCCTCCCCACCCCCACCCTCCCCACCCAGCCCCTCCCCACCCTCCCCTCTCCACCCAGCCCCATCTTCCCCACCCAGCCCCACCCCTCCCACCCCCCACCCAGCTCTACCCTCTCCACCCAGCCCCTCCACTCCCCACCCCCACCCTCCCCACCCAGCCACTCCCCACCCTCCCCTCTCCACCCAGCCCCACCCCTCCCATTTTTGGATGCACGACGGATGGACGGACGGACACAATAATCCCCTGTGGGCTGGTGTAACCAGGAGGTTCCTACCAGTATATTCCTTGGTTCTATCGGTTGTCACGGAGATAGAAAATACATTAAAATAAAGTGAATTAAAATATCACGACGTTTCGATCGCAACACACGCGGTTGTGATCAGGAAAAGGAAAAGCTGATGACGACCGCTTGTGTTGCTGACGAAACGTCGTGATATTTTAATTCATTTTATTTTTATTATGATTTTTTCTGTCTACGTGACTTTACCGAAAGAACCAAAGAATAGGGGCCATCCATAAATGACGTCACGCACCTAGGGGGGTGAGGTTCGACATTTGTGACGATGTGTGACGAGGGGGGGGGGGTTGAGAAATGTGACGTCACATCAAAATGCTCAACTTTAAATAAATATAGACAACACGTTCTACTTAATTAAATAGACTTTTTAATAAATGTTTTCTCCTACAACATCAGAGTGCAGCGCCACATTAATGACAATAGTTTAAAGCGATTTGAAGCATGTTTTATTGGGGGGGGGGGGGGGGGCAGAGCTTTGTGACGTCACATTTGAGGGGGGTCTGACTTTTTGTGACGCCGTGTGACGAAGGGGGGGAGGGGGTCAAAAATCGTCTAAAATGGCGTGACGTCATTTATGGACGGCCCCAAATGAGTTCCAGCAGTCACGAAGGTTTCAAGTGAGAAGTAAGATCTTTAGTGCAAGTTGTTGCGAGTCAGTGACTGCTTTAGTGTTAAAATATGGTGCTGTATTTTTAGGACAGTGTGTTTATAATATGTAGATATCCACATTTATTTAATATTTTTCTTCTGCAGTTTTTATTGAAAATGCAATATTTGATATCTCAAAAACCTGATGTGATGGACAAAAACTGATACCAGATTTGGAATCAGCACCCCAAAATTACCTTAAACCTGTTGGAATACCTTATGCCAGAAAAAGTGTGTTGACCAGTGTTATCACGGCTGGCTATGTAAGGTGAGATACGAGTTCCACATACATATAAAGAAATACAAGATCCCACGTTCGCCTTACAGTCTGCTGCTAACGAGCACTTATGAAGACCAGCACTCGGGCACACGAGGGGGTGGCAGGGCCAACACACAGGCGTGAGCACCTTTGTCTCCCTCCCCAGTGGCGATGTTTACACACCGGATACTCATTTGAGGCTGAGTAGACCTAGGGGAGGCTCAGGACTGGTTCAGATAATCGTCACTGGTGTCGACCGTGAGCGGGAATCGAACCCGCGTCGCCAGGTTCAGTAGCACAGCGAGCTGACCGCTACGCCACCACACCCCGCAACATCTGTAAATACGTGCCAGCAATATGTGTTTAAAATAATATTCTATATACATGCGAATAAAAACATCCTCCATGCGCTCAGCCCCGTCCTTTCTCCTCACTCGACTTCCCTTCGTGTGGTCTCTCCACTGTAACAGACGAGTCCACTACGTGCCACGTCTCGCGTACTCCACAGGAGATGCCGCCACCACCACCACCGCCACCACCACCACCGCCACCACCGCCACCGCCGCCACCGCCACCACCACCGCCACCACCAACACCACCACCACCACCGCCACCACCACCACCAACACCACCGCCACCGCCAACACCGCCACCGCCACCACCACCGCCACCGCCACCACCACCACTGCCACCGCCAACACCGCCACCGCCACCACCACCGCCAACACCACCGCCACTGCTACCACCGCCACCACCACCAACACCACCACCGCCACCACCGCCACCATCACCACCGCCGCCACCACCGCCACCACCGCCACCATCACCACCGCCGCCACCACCGTCTCCACCGCCGCCATCGCCGCCACCGCCGCCACCGCCACCACCAACACCACCGCCACCACCGCCACTATCACCGCTACCATCACCACCGCCACCATCACTGCTACCATCACCACCTCCGCCACCTCCGCCGCCACCACCACCGCCCCAAAGGGCACCACTGCACCTCTGCATTCCCCTTCACCCACAACCATTGCCACGCTTCTCTCCGGCACCGTGGAGTAGCCGCTGATTCCGTTCCGGCGAGCGTCACCCGCTCGTTTCACCAAACCCACCGGCACACTCCGATGAGCGTCGGTGTAGAGCCTTGGCGGGAGGCGGTGAGCGGATCGTGGCTGTGGGTGAAGCCGACCGACTCCGCGTTGCCATCGAGCGCTGTGGCCCCCAGGCATCCCTGGAGATCGAAGTCCTGTAAACCCCTCGCAGAGCGGCACGTGGCGTGACGCGGCCAATGTGATGTCACCCGATGTGATGTCATCAGATGTGACGTCAACCGATGTGACGTCACCCGATGTGACGTCACCTGATGTGACGTCACCCGATGTGACGTCACACAATGTGATGTCACCCGATGTGACGTCACCCGATGTGACGTCACCCGATGTGATGTCATCCAATGTGATGTCATCTGATGTGATGTCATCCAATGTGACGTCACCCGATGTGACGTCACCCAATGTGATTCTAGATTTGAAGCTTTCGTGACTGCAAGGATTCATACTCTTAGGTTTTTTTCGGTAAAGTCACGTAGGTAAAAAATTATTCATAATAATAAATAATAATAAAAATATTAATAATAATAGAAATAAAATAATAAATCACGACGTTTCGACTTGTATTGCCTCCGAAACGTCGTTATTTATTATTGCATTTCTATTATTATTATTTATATTATTGTTATGATTTTTATTCATGATTTATTTTGTACCTCCGTGACTTTACCGAAAAACCTAAGCGTATGAACCCAATGTGATGTCACCCGATGTGACGTCACCCAATGTGATGTCATCCGATGTGACGTCATCCAATGTGACGTCATCCAATGTGACGTCATCCAATGTGACGTCACCCAATGTGATGTCACCCGGCGGGTAGGGGAACCTCTTTTTTGTGCAACAATTTTAGCTTTTTTTAAATAAATATTTTCTGCTTAGCCAATTGATCTAACGGATAATCGGTGGAGTTATCGATTATTGCAACAGTAGCATAGCCCGGCGGCTCTGGTTTACACTCGCGATGAGGCTGGTGCCGTTCAGAGAGTGGCCGTGCAAATTATGTATATCAAAATTGTTTATCTTTGTCACGGTCTGTGAATGCCAAATACCAATTCGTGTGATTTACTCGACGTGCCAACCGGTAAATACTGCCCGTATATTGCGGTGTGGGGGCGGGGGAGGTGGGCTGGGGGGAGGTGTGCCGGTGAGGGCTTCTGGGCTGCGTCACGCGTGACTTGCGTGTGCTCTGTGACTTGCTGCGTCAGACTCGTGGTGACGTGGCGGTGAGCAGTTGGGAGCATGTAAACTAAACATCAACTCTTCTTGGTTCTTTCGGTAAAGTCACATAGAAGGGAAATAATAAAATAAAATTAAAAAAATTAAAAACATAATAAAATAATTATCACGACGTTTCGGCCACAACGCAAGCAGCCGTCCTCAGGTGAAGAACAGGTCTGTCTGAAAAACAGTGTCTGAATGCTGCTTGTGTTGTGGCCGAAACGTCGTGAGAATTATTATATTATGTTTTTATTTAAGTTATTTTATTATTTCCCTTCTACGTGACTTTACCTAAATAACCAAGAAGATGAATCCCTGCAGTCACGAAAGCTTTAAATCGAAATATAAACTATTTACGTTTTATTTGACCAGGTAAGGCCCATTGGGCTAGAGAGCTCTTTTTTACAGAAGCGACCTGCTTATCGTAAAACAACGATAGCTCAACGAAATGGCGTATCACTTGGAAATGTATGGCAGCCAAACGCATTTTAAACGCGTGTTTCTAAATGCGAATTGGAAAACCCGGAGGACCCTGGAGAAAAATCCACTCGACTACGGGGGGAGAGAGAGAGACGCAAACTCAAAATATACAGCAGGCGGCATGAATGGGGATCGAACCCCCAACCTTCCTGTATACCAGGAGAGATAGTTAACATCTCGCCTCTGTGACGCCCTCGTGTAAACATGCAAACTGGCCCGATTGCGTGACAATGAAAGTTTAAAAACACGTGGCCCATCGTCTCAGAGAGTGTTGTTCCTGCCCTTCAGTTTTGATTTATTCTTAAAGATGTATGTCGAGTATTGGACTTTAGTAACGTGTGGCTGACGGTGACAACTGTAGAGCTAGGGTAGTTGTGATTCAGGCAAACATTGCGTTAGATGCACACGAGCAAACTTGGACTTGCCTCCACGCTCTGTACGTCGACATCATTTGAAAATGTCTTCTTGGTTATTTCGGTAAAGTCACGTGGAAGGGAAATAATAAAATAATAAAAATAAAACATAATAAAATAAAATTCTCGCGACGTTTCGGCCACAACGCAAGCAGCCGTCCTCAGGTGAAGAAACAGAGCTGTCGGAAAGACGGCTGCTTGCGTTGTGGCCGAAACGTCGTGAGAATTTTATTATGTTTTATTTTTATTATTTTATTATTTCACTTCTACGTGACTTTACCGATAGAACCAAGAATATGAATCCCTGCAGTCACGAAAGCTTTAAATCGAAATTTTAAAATGGTTTGTTTTGTAAGCGAGATTTGTCACATCCATGAGTTATCCATTTTTTTTTCACAATGTCGTGCACGCAGCTGCAAGCCATCTGTGGAGCTACAAACTATTCTAAATCAGATGAGACCAGTGACAACAAGGGGCTTTATTGTTCCCCTGATGGCCTCATTAGTCAGGCGTATTGCAGCAAAAGAACACAAACTCCCTCTTCGCAAGGGCACCCTCTCGGATAACAGATTGTGGTGGGCTTTCCTTTACGTGGGTGGGTGTGCACCGCGCATGAACATATGTACAGAACCTCTTTCGCACTGTGCATAGCCGACCGCGCCAATCGGAGGTGCACGGGGAATGACAACAAACTCGATACAAAAAGCAGTTTTAGTTTTCAATCTAGATCATGTAAAAGTGCACAGCTACCAGTGGCTTCCCAATATCGGGAGGAAGAGCGTTCCAGACTGCCCGCAGAAGCGCATCTGAAAGCGCCGCGCGATGCGGCGACCACCGCCTTTTGTTCGATGACCGTCTAGAAGCCGCTGCGAGGATGACCGGAGTTTGCGTGACGACGATTCACAGCCATCCTCTATTCACAAAGCGGTGGACAAACGGTCGTCTTTGGTTCCTACTAAATGCGATGTCTCTTTGACCACGTAGACTTGCAGACAGACAGCTACAAATGTGTTCAGGTAGGAGCCCATTATGAATTCAAGTCTATTTTTTCCCCCCAAGGGATACCTGGGTGACAAAAGCAGACACTGTACTTCCCAATAACATTACAACCGCCAGCATTACAAAGCCAGTTTTTTTTCCCTCCCAATTAACTACATCCATACATTGTGATACCAAACAAGACATTTACAGGGGGGGGGGACATTTACATTGATCAATAAAACAGGATAAAGATGAGGCGAGGTGAAAGACAATGGTCAAACGCATCTCCGTTGCGATCGTGCAATCGATTGACACACTTCATCATAAACACACCGAACGATTGATTGGGAAGAGCCACTGGGTGTGAAGGAGGGACAGTTGCTACCATTATATTATCTAGGTTTTCATGGCGTGCCGTGGTCATCTGAGGCAGGTGTCATCTCGAAGCACTCCCTAATAATGTTGTGGCGTGGGTTAACGTTGCGAGCATTCAGTGAACCAGATTCACGTGGTGATGATGATGATGATAATTATAATTTCGTAGTAAGTACTTTGTAGATTAACCCATGATGTATGTTCCTCTGTATTCAGAGTGGCCGAATGGAAGCCTATGTCGAGATCATTTAAAATTGAGAACTAATTAATAAATCACGTGAGCGGAAAGGTGGTCAACGTTCACTCGATGGGAGATTGCTCCTTCTCCTCTGCTGACCCTCTGGCTTGGAAATCCGTCTTCTGGCCAGCCACGCTGTCAACTCCCTGCCCCTGTTCAAATCAAGTGTCTCCTTACTCTTTGGTTCTATCGGTAAAGTCACGTAGGCATAAAATAAAATAAATCACGACGTTTCGGGCGCAATACAAGCGTCCGTCATCAGGTGTGATTGATTTTATTTTATACCTACGTGACTTTACCGAAAGAACCAAAGAGTATGGATCCCTGCAGTCACAAAAGCTTCAAATCAAGATTCAATTGTCTCCTGTTCTCCTCTACGACTGACTAATTCTCTCCATAAATACATCAATAAAGTCTGCTTGCTTGTGGTTCGTTATTCACATGTTGTTTTCACATACTTGTATTTGCACAAAACAACACATTGTACATATTTTAATACCACAATGTGGACAGTTTGTTACGGTAGTGTATTGTGTTCAAATGCTTAAGAATGCAAGGGTTAAAAATGTGTGCAGCTTTATGCCAGCAATATAAATATTTTCATCGTGTGACTCAATGTTATTGCTGGAAATCCAGAAATCTCTTCTACCAAAATCATGTTCTAGAATTTAATTTATGGAGCCAAGACCTTGCATACAAATTAGACCATCAGGATGTAAAGACCCCTTAGAAGCGTAGTAAACACAGAGCCTGCGAAAGTGGAGGGCGCATACAATGGGCTGGGAAGTAATGTGAACGGTTTGATGACCATTAGAAAAATAGACACGTTCTCCATTTAATAGCAGCGGTGCATGCATGCGAAAGCAAAGCAAACGCTTTTAATCATTTGCGTTTTAATTCGTCCGAAAAAGTCAAGGTGCGTTCTCCGATAAATTATAATTTTCGGCGCTCACACTCCATTGGCACTCCATAGGCATTGATGAACATTCCACAATGCTATGTCGAGGAACAGGCTACCCATAGAATTACCACTGTTGCATTTGCACAAAGTGGTTTATTTTTTTTAAATCCTTTATATTAAGTTCACTGGCTTGCTTGCTTGCGCGCTTACGACCGTGCAAATCTTTCGGTCGTTTTTTAACCCACTTCCCGTCATCCAATCGAGCTGACATTTCGCACACAGACTCGTTGTGCGTGACAATTTATTTTCGTGAAAATTTTTTTCCAAAATTTTCCACTTTTTAGGGGGAAAAAAATTTCATATTTAATTTAAAATACCAATGTGATAAAAATGAAACTCTTACTCAAGAAAAACAGAAATTAATAATAAATAAAACCGATGCCACGCATATAAAGGATTTATAGTGAAAAACTTTGTATTTACGGGTAAATTTTTATCTCCCCAAAAAGGATGCTGAGAAAATAAACTAAAATCAAGTGGGCCACGTGTGCAGGAGGGAAGGGGGAGGGGGGGCAGGGAAAGGGAGGCACATTAACATTGAACTATGAAAACACAGGTAATAATCAAAGGCCTGAAGCCGGATGTATGTATATTGAACTTCTTTCGTACCGTACGTAGCCAATCAGAAGGGCAGGTGTTGACTTTGCAAGCGCTTGAGGATCTCTCACGCAGAGGCGACGATAACGCGTAGCGGCATCGACGCCATCGGCAGCGATGATCTCTCTACCCTTTGAGAGGGATGATTGGCAGTGGCTAGGAGATGTTGACTACCTCGCCTGGTATGCAGGAGGTCGTGGGTTCGATCCCCACCCTGGCGCCTGTTGCTGTATATTTGGAGTTTGCGTCTCTCTTTTTAAATCTTTTATATTAAGTTCACTTGCTTGCTTGCTTGCGCGCTTACGACCGTGCAAATCTTTCGGTCGTTTTTAACCCACTTCCCGTGATCCAATCGAGCTGACATTTTGCACACAGGCTCGTTGTGCGTGACAATTTATTTTCGTGAAATTTTTTTCCATAACTTTACACTTTTTAGGAAATTGTTTTTTATATTTAATTACCAATTGCTTAATGGTGGCAGGCAATCATCTGACCCATAGGTTGCAGCCATCTCAAGCCAGAGGACGAGATGACTCTAGCCGCCACGCATATAAAGGATTTATAGTGAAAAACTTTGTTTTTACGGGTTAATTTTTTCTCCCCGTAGTCGAGTGGATTTTTCTTCGGTTCCCCCGGTTTTTCCCTCTACATCTTGAACCAACATTTATTGAGAGTATTTTGCTTTTCACCACCTCCACCCTCCGTGCACTCCACCCCCTCCACCCTCTGTGCACTCCACCACCTCCACCCTCCGTGCACTCCACCACCTCGCAGCGCGCGAGCCCGCGAGCTGGTGGCGTCGCTTTGATGTCACGAGTTGAGGCCTTCCCCGGCCAGAAGTGGCATGAACGAGCCATTGCAGGGCTGCGCCTTTTACCTTTTACATTGTTTAAAATGCATCTCAGAGGACGCAGTTCTCTTGTGAGACGTTGTTTCAAGACAGGACAGACCCATGCACCGTCTATTATCTCGTCGGTTTCCTACTCCCAACCGCGTGACAGAGCTGGGAGTTTTCACAGATGCGGCCCTACAATGGTTGTGGAAACTTTCCAAGCGAAAATTAAACAACAACAAAAATCAAGATTCGGGAGCTCATCACAATGGCAGTATCTATTATCAGGCTGCCGCTTGCTCTCCATTTCCAGGTGGCTATTCTTTGTGAAACCTATCGGCTTTCGTCGAAAGTAAATGCCAAGCCCCTGAGGCATCCGCAGCGAAATAACGATTATACTCCTCCTGAAGCTTGTTTCGCGGAAGGATCTTTGCACCGCGCATCTGTGGCCCTAACAGCTCAGCCGGTGTCCCGGTGCGGTGACTGAGTTGGGATTTCAGGTCAGACGAGATTGGTTGTGGCGCTCTTGCCTGTGGCTCTGGGGCAGCTTCAGTGTGCTCGTCCCTCGTGCCTAGAATGTGACGGACATTGAGATAACCGGCGTCTCAGAAATGATAAAAAAATGTAAGCCGAGTCAAATTGTCTCAGTGGTCGATCGTTTTGGGGGCGATGGCTCTTCTCATTGACTGCACACACAATCGTGTTTGCTCTCTCGTCTTTCGTTTATATTTATGGCACTTAGCATGCATATTTTGTCTGACATTCAGTTCGCAACATATTATAGAAGTAACTGCTTTCACACACTCATCCCCACAACATTTGCCGATGTGCTTAATCCCCACTCATCTGCTATGCAAAATTAACATCTCGATATGATGTGCTATGAAAATGGACTATTACTCAAAACGTCAACGAATATATAGTTTTTTTTTATTTGAAGGCAGTGTTGTTGACGATTTGCATTGTGGGTTGTTATTGTTGTTAATTGCGTTTTTATTGCACCATTGCCAACACAGCGGTATAATTACACGTTTAAATCCCCCAGTGTGAGTGACGCCGGTGGCAGTCGAGGCATCGATTGACCCATGTGCTTCTGCTGCCATCACACACAACGCTCTGCTGCTGCTGCTACTGCTGCTGCTACAGCTGCTGCTGCTGCTGCTGCTACTGCTGCTGCTACAGCTGCTGCTACTGCTGCTGCTACTGCTGCTGCTGCTACTACTACTACTGCTGCTACTACTGCTGCTGCTGCTACTGCTGCTGCTGCTACTGCTGCTGCTACTGCTGCTGCTACTGCTGCTGCTTGCGGGATATTCCATCCTCGTGTCGACAGCGCCGTGATCCACGACACTGTTGTCCCCGAGTAGCAAGCGGCGTCATTCTTCACGACGTTTCACTCCGTCAGAGGACGGTCACCTGGATAGGAGTTTCACTGCGCCTATTAATGGCCGCGTCCACGTGCCCGATCTCACGCGCTTCATGGTGAATATGACGGAGAAATTACGGAACCTTACATCCACTATCCTTCATATTCCCAGCGTTCAAGCACCTCGTCCAAGACCTCAGAATCAGATTCATGATATGCTATTTAAACCGGAGGAATCCGATGAGCGATGAAGTTCTTTTTCACAGATGTCCAGTAAGGGGCGGGTAAGAACGTTACAAAAAAAACAGTGCAAAAAGCACCAGAGCAATGATAAGTACAAGATAGGAAAATAAATCGCCCAAACACGTACCAACAAAACTAAACCATCCACATCCTGCCGGGCAAAGCCCACTGAGGTATTAACTTATTCTTTTCAGAAGCGAACTCGACACAAAATGATAGCTCAACAAAGTGTCGCGTATCATTTTGACATTTATCGTAGAGAAAAATAAGCTAAATAATTTCGATTTAAAGCTTTCGTTACTGCAGGGATTCATCATCTTGGTTCTTTCGGTAGTCACGTAGAAGGGAAATAATAAAATAATAAAAATAAAACATAATAAAATAATTCTCACGACGATGTCTTCCCGACAGACTTGTTCTTCACCTGAGGACAGCTGCTTGCGTTGTGGCCGAAACGTCGTGATAAAAATAATGAAATCAAATAAAAAATGATAAACTGAAGATAATTAAAGCAAAAAAAACCCACGACATTTCGATCGCAACACAAGCGGTCTTCTCCGCCTGATGAAGACCGCTTGTGTTGCGACTTTAATTTCATTATTTTATTTTAATTTTCTATCTACGTGGCTTTACTGAAAGAACCAAGAATATGAATTCATGCAGTCACGAAAGTTTTAAGTGAAAATGTAATCCGCGATCCCATTAATCTGCGAACAATTCGCGGATTACACATACGGGGATTCGCAGATTTACGCGTTGCGGATGACTGGATTTCTCCTGTACTGCATTGTTTTCGTCAAAGCTGTTCCAAGCAGCAGGCCCACAATGTGGCCGAAGCCTCGTGTGTACGGCTCGTGTGCACGGCTCGTGTTCCCAGAGTTGGCGTTGTGCTGGCACCAGGCTGGGTGCAAGATGCATCGTTCCCAATGCCTGCACTGGCCCGGCCGAACCGAACCCAAGATCGGTTATTGCAGCTGCGGTGTCACCGGGGCACTCTCTTCTCAACCCGAGCCACACACCTAGATCCGGGGTGGCCCTTGGCCACCGGTCCTGATGTTCTTTGGTTCTTTCGGTAAAGTCACGTACTGTAGATAGAAAATCATGAAGAAATGTAAAAGAAATCAGTGAGTTTTGGTTTTTAAACAAAATTTTTTTAAATTGTATAACTGCGTGACTTTACCGAAAGAACCAAAGAATATGAATTCCTACAGTCATGAAAGTTTTCAGTCAAAATGTAACCAGTCGTGATGTCAGAGGATCCACGCAAGATGCGCAAGAGTCCAACCTCGTGCATCGCCATGTCCGACTTTACAAGATGCGGGCAGTTGTTTTCGATTGCTTCCTTTTTTTCTGGAAGATTTGCTGGTTTATTCCAGGATGTTTCTGTTGCGCGTCGTCGCTTTAAGATGTTCTCTGTTCATATTTTGTTTGTTGCGGTTGCACCCGACTCAAGAGCCGCATGGCTCACAGGGCAACTTGAAACTTGACTCTAGATTTGAAGCTTTCGTGACTGCAAGGATTCATATTCTTAGGTTTTTTTCTGTGAAGTCACGTAGGTAAAAATGTAAAATTAATAAAGCTAAAATAAAAATAAAATAAAAATCACGACGTTTCGGAGGCAACACAAGCTTCCGTCTTCAGGTGGAACAGTCACAGCACGTTTGCTGTATCACTTGATACAGCTATCGTGCTGTGACTGTCGTGATTTTTATTTTATTTTAATTTTACCTTTATTAATTTAATTTGTTTACCTACGTGACTTTACTGAAAAAACCTAAGAATTTGAATATTCACGTCTAGCCCACGGCCACAGAAGGTATGGGGGGGGGAGGGTAAAAGAGGCAGAGACGGGGGAAGCAGTGGGGAGGTTGAACTGAACTCACGTAGCCTGTTGTGCCTAATGACTTGAAATGTTGCTGGGCTGAGAATGGACTACCAGGAGCTACCTGCCCTACTTACGTGATGCTCTACGTTACGCTGGTTAGCAAGTTTGCCCCCATGAGATGCATTCATCACTGCGTTGGAATGCCAATTATTGCACGGGCCGCGGTATTTCACCCGGTAAGACGAAGTGGGAGCTAATTTTGCACGCAGCAGGACCTGCATGGCTGTGCACATGTATCCCAAATTGGGACCGTGGACAAATGGTAATCGAATACACTTTAAGAGTAGTCCTTGAAGGAGTGCAGCACTGTGTGTGTGGCGCTTCTATGTCTGCTCCAACCACTGGAAGGCCGTCAACGCCACGACACTCTGCAGCACTTTGCAGAGGAACCAAGCGAGATGTTAACTACCTCGCCTGGTATGCAGCAGGACGTGGGTCAAATCCCGACCCTGATGCCTGCTGTATATTTGGAGTATGCGTGTTTCTTTGCCCGTGGTCGCGAGGATTTGTCTCAGACTCCTCGGGTTTTTATTTCCCTCCACATTTAGAGTTATTCGGCCGTTATAAACGTCCGGGTGATGAGCCAATTCGTTGAGCTATCATTTGTGATAGCCAGGTCGCGTCTGGGAAAAAAGAGCTATTATATAGTTCAGTGGGCCTTACCTGGTGAAATAAAAAAATATTAAATAGTTATAAGTTATACTCTTTGGATATTTCGGTAAAGTCACGTAGGTATAAAATGAAATAGATGTGAGTGTAAATGCGATCGGTATCACCTTGTTATCGCGGCATCTCTTGAGAAAGGTGAGCGACTCGATCAGGTGAGCCTTCTTGTCTCGCAGTCTGTTAAATGCTCAAACAGTTGTGTGGAAACCCTCCCCGTAGAGGCGGTTCAATCTGGGTTTGAAGCTTATCGTCACTGCAGGAATCCATACTCTTTGGTTCTTTCGGTAAAGTCACGAAGGTAGAAAAATATGTGGATAAAATATACCGACGGGACTTTACCGAAAGAGTCAAAGAGTGTGGATCCCTGCAGGCACGACAGCTTCGAATCGAGATCGAGTTATAAGTTAGTTCGTCAATGCAGATATCGCTTAGACAGCAGCTCACCAGCGATACAAGACTCGGCAGTCGTTCTTAACCTGGGGGTGCATCACGCACCCGCTGTGTGAAAGAGCAACAACTAATTTGTAAAAACACAGTATATATTTTTTGTTATAACAATGCTTTCATTTACGTTCCACATTTTATTTATGTTTCAATTAATTACAGCAGTGACGTTTTGTCGACCGTGCGAGACAAATCAAATCAAACATTGGGGGGCGCATCTAACCGATTGCCCCCCCCCCCATTGATCCGACAATATCGTCACAATATCACCACCACGCCACCGTCGTTGATTCAAAAGCGAATGAAAAAAAACAATGCAAAGTTGCGCGCTCTTCCCTCCCCCCCAACATCATTGTCAGCATTCACTCAAGGGCCCACAACGCTATTTCCACTGCTCTCTCGCTCTCTGCAAAGTTGAGTGATGATTCTATACTCTTTTGTTCTTTGAGTAAAGTCACGTAGGACCAAGGGAGATGTTAATTACCTCGCCTGGTATGCAGCAGGACGTGGGTTAGATCCCGACCCTGACGCTTGTATATTTGGAGTATGCGTGTCTCTTTGCCCGTGGTCGCGAGGATTTGTCTCAGGCTCCTACAGTTTTTATTTCCCTCCACATTTAGAGTATTCGGCCGTTATAAACGTCCGGGTGATTAGCCACTTCGAAAGAGTCAAAGAGTATGGATTCCTGCAGTCACGAAAGCTTAAAATCAAGATTGAGTGAGGATTTTTGTTTTGTTTCTGCTGCGGCTGCTGCAGCAACCACGGATCTCTCGACTGGGCTTCTGTGACAAGAAAAAAGAGCTTCCTACCTAATCGGATTCCTCCAGTGAAAATAAATATTTCGATTTTGTGCAAAATAGCCGGGCAACCAGCGAAACGGGACCACCATCACCCGTGCAGCAAATCAAATTAAACTTAAAATAGCCCAGTATTGTGATACACACAACACGTTGGGTCATCGGTGACATTCAACTTTGCACGTTTTGTGTAATGACTTGTAGAAACTCAGTGAGGTGTTTCATACATTCAAATTAAACTCGAGTCTCTCCCGTTTAACAGACTGCTGAAGATGGCCCCAAACATGCCTCTGTGTTGCCCCCCCAAGATTCCTATCTTCATACTCTTAGTTCTTTCGGTAAAGTCACGTAGGTAAAAAATGAAATTAAAATTAATAAAAAATAAAATAATAAAAATCATTTATTAATTTTTATTTCATTTTTTACCTACGTGACTTTACCGAAAGAACTAAGAGTATGAATCCTTGCAGTCACGAAAGCTTCAAATCTAGAATTCCTATCTTCAGTTCCGCAAGGATGCCAGGAGCTGTTTGTCAGCCTGTGCACCATTCCGATCAACCAAGTTCGCGTCCATCTGCGTCTGTTACGAAACGGACGTCTGTCGATACCTCTGGAAAAAAATCCACGTAAATAAATGAGCTTATCTTCTTGGTTCTTTCGGTAAAGTCACGTAGAATGGAAACAATTAAATAATAAACTATAACATCATAAAATAATTCTCACGACGTTTCGGCCACAACGCAAGCAGCCGTCCTCAGGTGAAGACCAGGTCTGTCGGGGAGACAGCGTCTGACCTGGTCTTCACCTGAGGACGGCTGCTTGCGTTGTGGCCGAAACGTCGTGAGAATTATTTTATTATGTTTGATTTTATTATTTTATTATTTCCATTCTACGTGACTTTACCGAAAGAACCAAGAAGATGAATCCCTGCAGTCACGAAAGCTTTAAATCGAAAAATAAATGAGCTCATTATGGTCAGTTCACTCGAAATGCATGAACGTGTTGCTCCATAGAGCATATTTGCAACAACAATAAAAAGATAAGGGTATGGATGCCGACTGGACAGGTTTTTTTAAGGATTGTTTGGGCCAGGGGATTTGTTTTTATGCCCCACAGATAAACACTTTAGATTGTCACGTGGAAAAACAAAAGCTGCCGACAAGAAAAGACACGGCTACTTTAGCAGTGCGCCATCGCCGGGGTAGAAGGGGAGATGTGTCAGAGAATGGCATCAGCAGAACAAATAAAAATGTACACTTTCCCTGCGAGAGGGAAAGTGCAGGAATAAAACTTACAGAGGGATGAGCGGGGCAAGCGTTACTGTATACTTTAAAATGTTACTTATTTATTTCCACAAAGACACACATTGGGTTATAGGGCACCTCAGAAATATGAGAAATAAATGCGCATTTAATAAATAAATGATTAAATAAAAATGCACGGCAAGGAGATACACGCGCTCGTAGACAAGAAATTGCGAACCCGAGATGAGAGAGCCTTAAGTTCACCGGGAAATTCATCGCTTGACATATACGCCTGGGCCATACTGGCAGAGTGGCCCAAAGAACATCAGTTCACATCTCATTTTGGAGGGACTGACTCGGTCCATCACCCACAAGGGTCATTAAAATGGGTACTATTTTGTGGGCAGTCAACGCTCGTCGTGGTGATAGGATCAGACGTGTGCCCGCACCCAAAGAGTTTTGGAGCCCCAATTGAAGGCATTACTGTCCGACACCTGAGTATGCTGACACCACATTTCACTTTGATAAATTACGGAGCCTATGAACAAATGCACCCGATATCAGAATCTGAGCTGGGTTGAGCCTGGATAAATGCCTCAATTGGTGAATGGCCATCGTGGTGACGCTTCTAAGGTTGACAGGATGTCACATAGGCCGTTGCGGGGCTTCGCTCTGTTGTGGGCAGCATGGGGTAGTGCAGCTAAATCCGTTGTTGTGTTTCCAGAATCTTCCGCTCCAAATCTTCACCAATTCGCACTGCTCAACGTGATGAGGTTTGCTTCATTACGAACAAAACAATCATCCTCTGGATCCTCACGGTATGGGGAGGCTCTCATCCAGCAGTGGGTTGACAAAAGGAAGTACTGTACTCACTTGATACAGCAAGCGTGCTGTGACTGTTCCACCTGAAGACGGAGGCTTGTGTTGCCTCCGAAACGTCGTGATTTTTATTTTATTTTTATTTTACTTTTGTTAATTTTTATTTTTTACCCACGTGACTTTACCGAAAAAACCTAATAATATGAATCCTTGCAGTCACGAAAGCTTCAAATCTAGAAATACTGTACACGAGTGTGTAGCTGTGGGCCCCAAATCTCTGCAATGTCTTCTCTATGTGTGTATAGCAGGACAGTGTAGTTTTTTTTTTCTCAAGCAAAAACATTTATTTCGCCACAAAATCCACTGATTACAATTATCATTTCGGTCACCTTGGCAACACATTTCACGGGTGGGTTGGCTTGCAGCTTCATGGACTTTATTTTAACTCCACTGAGCAATCAGAAAACCGCTTCTAAAAAAAATCACCCGGAGGATTAATCGTAGTTCATTTGTTATCCAGCGGTAAGTAGTTTTTTAAAAATACTGCACACTGTGAAGATTCTGCACCGCTTTGAATTCCCCATAATTATATCCGTCGTGGTTTTTGTTTTCTTTCTCAGCCTTCCTTGAGTTTTGTTGGGAAGCTGATTCGTGTTGTGTCAGTGCTTTTGACAGCACACGTTACTGCTGGCTACTGGGCAAATGTGCAATGTTCCTGTGGATATTTATTGGTGTGGGTTATCTGCTGTTAAAATGTTAGCTCTTTAGAAAGTGTCTTTTGGGTGGTTGCTTAACTTTGATGTGAAATGTATCTTTCACTAATGGATTGAATTTAATTATTTGGAAGTGGTCTCATGTTGTAATATCTACCTGATATACAGTGATTGTTACATGTGTAGTGACGCATTCAGAGACACTGGGAGTAGGAGGCACTCTTTATTTCACAGCTCACAAGGGATAACTACAGCAACCAGTCAGGACAGCTGGCAGACTGCCTGACTGACGATGCCGAGAAGGTGAAGACGTTGACGAAGACTCCAGCAGCACGACGGGATCCCACTCCCAGCGACAGCCCTGAGCGAAGGCTCGGGGTCTCCTTTTATCCTCCCGGCGTGGCCTCGCTCCGACCCGGCCACGCCCCCCTTCCAGAACCTCCTCGCGGGTTTCCGGGCTTCCCTCACGTGCCCCCCCTCTGTAACCTTTCCCCGACGTCCCTCTCTCTGACTGATCACGTGACCTGCTGACAGACAGGGCTGCTGCAACTGCAGATCCCCTTCTCTGCCAGCAACCCGCGCTATGCTACGTAGTGACCCCATTCCATGTCACTACACATGCAAGGCACCCCATACAATGAAAAAAACGAAGAGCTTTCGTGACTGCAGGAATTATTCCTGCAGTCACGAAAACTCCAAAATTAAGATTGAACCACTTCTACGGGGAAGTTTTAAGCTTATCTTTTTTCTCTCTCTCTGGTTTTTTGTTTTCTCTCTCTGCCTGTGTCCTCTCTTTGGAATTTTCACACTTAAATTCTAACTTAGCAATCTTTGAAATACGTAATCAACCAGGCTATGCGTTAATTGTGTGTTGACCGACTCTCTGTGTTGCATTACATTACATTTCGATATTTTGCTAGGTTATTTAATTTTAGTGTGTCTTTCTCCTAATTTTCAAGCTTGCGTACTGTACCACGTCGTCGTCCACTCATTGACATGATAATTTTTTCTCTGCCCCCTCCCTCTCTCCGCCCCCACCCCCTCTCTATATTTAAGGCCTCGTCACAGAGACGATCCCTCTCTCTGTGTGCCGATACGTGTTCTCTCTCTGTGTATCTTTGTGATATCTGTCTGCTTATATGTCTGTCTATAGTTTTCTGGTTAGATTTTTGTTGCTATTTCTTTTATACCTGATGATGATTGCTTGTGTTGCCATCGAAACATCGTAGCATGCTATTATTTAATTTACTATTTTATCTTCATACGTGACTTTACCGAAAGAACCAAAGAATAATAATTCGGGTTAAACGTGTCATGTAGGCATTTTGCATCATTATAATATTTTCACATGCTAATTTTTGTTAATGCCTTTAAGGCATGCACACCATGTATTATCAAACTCCTCCGTGATTTTATTGTCGTATGCGAATTTACCATGGGAACGTGTGTGTATATATGTAGGGGTGTTAGAGAGAGAGCCCGTTATGCATGGCAGCCTATGGTAAACAAACACAGTAGGCGGGGCTACATGTGTGCACGAGCAGGTGCCCTCTGCGACGTCCGCGCCAGACACCCTGGGGGGTCGATTCGGTCATTATGATCCCCCGGGGCCCCACCCCTCAGGGAGGGGTTGGGTATAAAAGGGGAATGTATCGAAGGGCTCGGGAGTGTTGTGTTAGCTAAGAAGAGAAGACGGAAGACGTCCTAGATAGAGCCCTGGTCTCCCCCTGGCACGCCGTCCTTATCAGGACCGCGCAGGCTCGAGCCAGTGGCGTGGTACCAGAGCCAGAGCCAGTGCTGGTCTGGACTCTGGGTACCGGGCCCGACTGACCAGTGTCGGGCCAAGATAGCCTCCCCTAGCCCATTAGAGGAGGACTCAGAGGCAGGCTAGGGTTAGCCTAGAGGGGTGTCCTCAGATAGACGGGTGAGGGGGCCGATACCCCCTCAGTGTGTATGTCACAACGTGTGGTGTTAAATAAACAAGTGTGCCTCCAACTCCGGTGTGAACGAGTCATAAGCGTTACTACATCTGGCGTCAGAAGTGAAACAAAGTACGAACATGGATACACGCCGGACGACTCGAGTCGGAGTACCAGGGGCGGAGGACACCGCTGCAGTTGGAGAGCCCGAGACGGCTGAAGATGCCATCGAGCAGCCGGGGCTGGGTGCATCCACGCCACAGCAGCTGGAGGAAGGGGAGCCATCGACGGAGGGGCTGAGACAGGCGCACGCGAAGCTGGCCGAGCTGCTGTACGCCGCAGCCGCCATGCTCGATAACATCACGCGGCTGGGGGCTGCGGGACCGCCACGAGGCGACAGCAGCCAACGACCACAGCGCCTTCCCGCCATTTCAACGGAGCAACATTTTGAATCTCCCGCCATCGCCACAGCTGCTGTTGAGGGCGTGGCCGCTCTAAGCATCGCGTCCAACGGCGGGAGTACAGTACCTGCCGCGTCACCACGGGTGCGACCGGCGATGCCATCGCTGCTTCGGGCCGACGCTGAGTCGAGTGAGGGAGACGAGGGAGCGCGATCGTCCTCTGCAGCCGCTGCCTTACATCAGCGACTGCCGCCGCTCAAAGAATTTGTGGGCGAGGAGGGCGACTGGGGCGGCTTCCAGCGGCGCTTCCTCGCTCACCAGGAGATGGCACAGTGGACAGACGCCGAGGCTCTCCGAGCACTGCCAGCACTCCTCGACAGCGACGCCCTCGCCACACTAACATCGGCAGCGAAGGAGAGGCGTTCCACGCTGCGGAAGGCGATGCAAGTGCTGTCCGCTGTGTATGGGCCACCATCGGACTGTCGTCAACTCTTTTACGATCGCCAGCGGGGGGCGAAGGAGTCGCCCCTGGCGTACCGTACGAGCCTCCTGGCGCTGGCGAAGGAAGCCTTTCCACGAATGGACGACGAAGGGATCGACGCCATGGTGACAGAGAAGATACTTTTGCTGGCGGACGACTTAGACATCGTCATTGTCGCACAGGACGATGCAGAAATGTGCTCCCTCCAAGCGGCCCGTCTCCTCCACGCAAACCTGTCCTCTCAACGACGGAAGGCCAGCAAGGCGGCGAGCGGGCGCGCCGTCGCTGCGGCCACCCTCCCGGCGGAAGAGGTTTGCGCCGTCAACCATCGACGGCAGCACGGAGCGGGAGCGCGGGAGGACCGGGCCGGTTCGAGCCATCTACAACGTCCATCGTCGCCACCAGCGCTTCCACGCTGCTACAACTGCGGCATCCGGGGCCACGTCGCCTCGGGGTGCCGCTCTCCTCGGCAGCGCGGGACGACGTCTCAACGGGACGCTGGCCCTCGTCACAAGCTCCACCATCATAATCCGGCGAGTCGCGGCACCCCTCACGTTTGGCCCACGCACACGCCCGTCGCACACTCAAACACCGCAGCGAAGGGGGGGCCAATATCGCGTACCATGGCACCAACACGCACCGCTCTGGGTACTCACATTGAACCCAGCCAGTGGTCCGTGTTGGCCCATCGGGTTGTAGCCGCGTCGTCGGGGTCGTCGGCCGTTGTGGGTCACATCGATGGGGTGGAGGTGCGCATCCTGGTCGATACAGGAGCATCGGCGACCATTATTTCGGAGTTGATTTATAACATTCTCCCTGTCCAGAGCCGTCCTTTGATGCCTGTTAATGTGCCATTCTTTGCTGCTAACGGGGGTTCACTTGGCATCATCGGACAGATTCGAGCCCAAATTTGTGTCGGGGATATTAAATTATCTGGGCCGATTTTTGTTTCCTCCTCGCTGGCGGTTCCGTGCCTGCTGGGGACGGATTTCCTGGCCAAAATGCCGATTAGGATATTAATCGACCAGGGATGCATTGAGCTCCCATCGGGCCGACGCATGGCGTTTCTGCCATCCCCCGCTACGAGCCGGACGGCGTTCGCGATGGTGCCGGCGTTCGTAGATAGAACGGTGCGCGTTCCTCCGGGGGCGCAAATGTTAATTCCTTTGAAACTTCGGCGGCCCTTCGCTAAGGGCATTGGGGCTCAAGGGGTTCTGCTGGGACCGTCTAGGGCCGGGGTCAGTGGACCTAATTTACTCCCGGCCCAGACCATAGTGAGAGGGGAAGGAGAACCCTTCATCGCGGTCCTCAATGTGGGCTCGCAGACGGTGGTGGTCCCACAGGGGACCGTGCTTGCTCACGCAACGCCGGTGCCCTGTGAGGAACCCGTCGCGAGTCATGTCGGCGCTGTCCCTGCACCGCGACCACATTCGGACAGCGATGAAGGGTGGCTCGAGGCGCTTTGCGCGGGATCGACGGACCTGTCAAATTTAGAGCGCCAACGTCTTAAGACACTACTGAGGGAATTTTCCGACGTTTTCAGTCGGGATAAATACGATTTGGGCTGCACTCATCTGCTGCGTCACCATATTGATACGGGTGACAGCGCACCAATACGCCAGAATCCTTTTCGGTTGAGTCCCGCCGAAAAGGACCATGTCAAATCGGCTGTTGATGACATGCTAGCCGCCGACATCATTTCTCCCTCCAACAGCCCTTGGGGAGCGCCGATCGTCCTGGTTAAGAAGCAGGACGGTTCGTTGCGGTTTTGCGTTGACTTTCGGCGCCTTAATAAAATTACGGTTGCCGACGCATACCCGCTCCCACGGATGGACGAATCGCTTGACGCCTTGGCGGGAGCGCGATTCTTCTCCACATTGGACTTACTTTCGGGATTCTGGCAGCTTCCTCTGGACGATGATTCAAAGCCTAAAACTGCTTTCCGTACTCCGCACGGCCTGTTTCAATTCAACCGGTTGCCGATGGGCTTACACTCAGCGCCGGCAACTTTCCAGCGGTTGATGGAATTGGTTTTGGCTGGATTGCAATGGGAGTCGTGCCTGATTTATTTGGATGACGTCATTGTCTTTGGCAAAACTTTTGAGGAACATCTCCAGAGGTTGCGGGCAGTTTTCCTAAAGATGCGGGCTGCTAATTTGAAATTTAAGCCCCAAAAATGCCATTTGTTACGCGAGTCGGTGCGTTATTTGGGGCACATCGTGGGGCGCTCAGGTATTTCTACCGATCCCGCCAAAACGCAGTGTGTTAGCTCCTGGCCGACTCCCACCTCAGTGGGAGAGGTTAGGAGTTTCATTGGGTTTGCGTCGTATTATAGACGCTTCGTCGCTAATTTTGCGACTATCGCCAAACCCCTACATGCTTTAACATCTAAAGGGGTTCGGTTCTGCTGGGGTCAGGAGGAGGAAGCTGCTTTTTGCTCCCTTCGGGATGCTTTGGTAAACGCTCCCCCCCTGATTTACCCTGATTTTTCAAAACCGTTCTTGCTCGACACCGATGCGAGCAACACGGGTATTGGGGGCGTGCTCTCCCAGGTGGTTGACGGCGTGGAACGTGTGGTTGCGTACGGCAGTCGGGTGTTGTCTCCAGCGGAGCAACGATATTGTGTCACCCGTAGGGAACTGTTGGCAATTGTCCATTTCGTCCAACAGTATCGCCCATATCTGTACGGTCGGCATTTCACCGTCCGCACAGATCATGCGGCACTGCAGTACGCCCTGAGGGTTCAACAGCCATCGGGACAATTGTCCCGATGGTTGGAGGTCCTCCAGGATTACGATTTCCAAACCACATACCGTAAGGGCGTTCGCCACACCAACGCGGACGCTCTGTCACGCTTGCCAACCGCCTCCGAGTGTGCATGCCTCCTGGGGTCTGGACGTTGCAGGCCTCCAGGGGACACATCGGTACCTGTCTTGGCGGCCGCCAACGACGACGATGCACTGGTTCCTAATTCGATCGAACAACAGGGCAAAGATTCCCTGTTGGGGTTGCCCGTCATTGAATGGGGGCGCCTCCAGATGGAGGATGTCTCCCTCCTCGGGTGGCGACGTCGCGTTGGCGGTGCGGGGGGGGGGAAAAGAGGTGGTTCCGACGCATGGGAAATGTGCCAAGGTCTGCTGATGCATTGGGACGGGAAGTCACGTCGACATCGGCTGGTGGTCCCTACTGGGTTGCGGGGTAGGGTGGTATGGGCCGCTCATGAGCGCCTCCTACACCTGGGGACCCAAAAGACTCTCGCCTTGTTGCAACTTGATTTTTATTGGCCTGGCATGACGAGGGATGTTGGGGATTTGTTGGGATCATGCCCTCAATGTGCACAACGCAAACCGCCGGCACGGGAGTCTAACCCGCCTTTGCAATCGATCAAGGTGTCCAGGATAAACGAGCTGGTCGCTCTGGACATTTTGGGACCATTCCCCGCCACCCCGAGGGGGAATAGATATTTGTTGACTGGTGTCGAGTATTTTACACGCTGGCCTATGGCCTGGCCTCTGGCCAACCAGTCGGCAGCAGCCATCGTGGAGGCCTTTGTTCAGGGTTATGTCCTGGACAAGGGTGCTCCGGAGAGGTTGCTGACCGACCAGGGCAGGAATTTTTCCGGTAAACTACTCCGACAAGTCTGCGATCTCCTGGGCACAAAGAAAATTCGGACCTCCCCATATCACCCACAAACTGACGGGATGGTCGAACGTTTGCATCGCACCATCTCGTCCATGTTATCACAACAAGTTTCGGACTCGCAAACGGATTGGGACCTACAAATTCAGGGGGTCTTGGCGGCGTACCGGATGGCACCCCATGCAGCTACGGGGTTTTCTCCCTTTTACCTCATGTACGGCCGAGAACCAGACCCGCCTGTTCGTGCCCAGTTGCGGATCCCCGTGCCGCAGGGAAAAACTAATCTGGCTGACCATGTTAAATTTAATCTGGACAAATTGACCGAGGCACGGGATGCTGCAATGCAAAACTCTGACCTCCGTCAGAAGGCGAATGAGCGCCTCAGATTGAGTCGAGCGCACATACTGCAGTGGAAGCCGGGGGACAAGGCATGGTTGCACTGCCCCCAGGTGCCACTGGCGACCTCCTCTAAACTGGTGCGGCCGTGGCGGGGCCCTGTGGAAGTGGTGGAGGTGTTACGTCCGCAGTGCGTGCGCATAAAGTGGGGGAAGCGGAGATGGTTCGTGCACCCCTCTAGGTTAAAACCCTTCGCGGCGGTACACAATCCCACTTCACACGCGCGTGGCCAAACGTGTGGGGGGTCGGCCGACTCGCTGGGTCCGTCTCCGTCGCTCTCACCTAATGCCTTGCCGGCTGTGCCACCTTCAGGAGCATCAGGAGTGACGGGCTCACGCCCGATCACCCCGCCTGCGGATGCCAAGGGTCACGCGGAGTCGGATGAATGCTCACCCCAAGACGGACATTCGCCACCTGATGGTCCGCCACGCGGGGTTACCCCGTGTGAGGGGCCCGCTGCAAGGACGCGCGCTAAAATGCGCAAACTGTTGTGAGGCCGGCAAAATGTGTACATAGCTGTTGTGTTTATTGGGTGTTGTATGGGTGGTGTGTTCCTCGCTCCTCGGATGTACATATGTTGGGTTCACCGTGTGTTGTGTGTGCGTGGTGGGTTCCCTGCTGATTGTATATAGGCTGTTTTTTTTACGGAATTCGTATTTATTCGGGGGGGGTGCGACGGGTTGTTTCTCACCTTGCTGTTGCGTTCTTGTTCTGGTTCCTGTTATTGTTCAAAAATAGTGAGGCACACGCGCGGTCAGGGGGTGAAGGCACCTTTATTGTCAAATTTTTGTATGTTGGCAGCCGGGACGGCTGCATGCTATGCGGGGGGGAGTGATGTAGGGGTGTTAGAGAGAGAGCCCGTTATGCATGGCAGCCTATGGTAAACAAACACAGTAGGCGGGGCTACATGTGTGCACGAGCAGGTGCCCTCTGCGACGTCCGCGCCAGACACCCTGGGGGGTCGATTCGGTCATTATGATCCCCCGGGGCCCCACCCCTCAGGGAGGGGTTGGGTATAAAAGGGGAATGTATCGAAGGGCTCGGGAGTGTTGTGTTAGCTAAGAAGAGAAGACGGAAGACGTCCTAGATAGAGCCCTGGTCTCCCCCTGGCACGCCGTCCTTATCAGGACCGCGCAGGCTCGAGCCAGTGGCGTGGTACCAGAGCCAGAGCCAGTGCTGGTCTGGACTCTGGGTACCGGGCCCGACTGACCAGTGTCGGGCCAAGATAGCCTCCCCTAGCCCATTAGAGGAGGACTCAGAGGCAGGCTAGGGTTAGCCTAGAGGGGTGTCCTCAGATAGACGGGTGAGGGGGCCGATACCCCCTCAGTGTGTATGTCACAACGTGTGGTGTTAAATAAACAAGTGTGCCTCCAACTCCGGTGTGAACGAGTCATAAGCGTTACTACATATATATACACGTAGTTTACGAATCCAGGTTGACATTGGAGGCGATTATCCCGACACAAAAACGGCAATTTTCTTGACAAACAGGAATCTCGCCGACGAAGCACGACAACGGAGGTGGCAGCCACGTCGCGTTCGGGACCTCCCGTCAGCGTTTCTGACATCCACCAAACCGACACTGTTTTGCAAATTCGGCCGCGATCATTCACCACCCTTCGAGATAAAGCCGACATCAAGAGGAGGACGACACGCGCTGTGTCTCAGCTCGCCGGCGCGTGCAGCCGACTCCGCAATCGTCGCGCACGTGATGAGACACAATCCACACTATGCGAGGGAAATCTACCAACGAACAGCCGTCCATTTTGGCACCGCAAGGCCTTGCCTAATTGCTGACAAAACAGAAAGCTAAATATCGCCCGCAATTAGTCGCACGCTTGTTAAACGTGCAGTGCGCTTCTTTAAACACTCGTATTAAACGTTGCACCGTCAATTCCTCTTTGATTGCTCTTTATTTATAAACCGAGAGCCCATTAAGATATATTGTTTCAGTTTTTTAAGAAACCAGGGATGTCCGTTGTAATAGAATGCATTTTTAAATGACAGATAAACCAGATGCCATGTCATTCATGCCGGCTGGTTTGCCTATATTTCACCACGCTGGTCAGTGCAGATTTGTAAGGAGCTAATGGAGTGCCCAGGACCCTTGACAGCTATAACTTGCCACTGAGGCTAGCCGTGGCCGAGATATTTAACTCAAGCTGGTGAATTGAGAGCACAGTGCGATATCCGCTCTTTGCCACCGCTCTCACACGATGGTGACATCGGGGGGGGAGGGGGGCATATTACTTACATCCAAATTAGTTTCTGGAAATGTTCACCTTTTGGAATTGGGCTATGATACCCGGCAAATAATGGCCTGAAATGTGTAAATGTCAGAGGGCGTTTAAATGGCGACTTCGCTGTGGTGATTTGCCCCGCGAATCTCCGCTGGCCACGCACAGCTGCCAATTGAGATGTTAAACAAAAAAACCTGCCGGTTTCCCTGTGCGTGTGTGGTGTGTGTGAAGATTTCACCATCCACACTTAAAGGCTTGCCCAAAGTGCCTCTGTTCAAATGAGCAAGGGGGGGTGGGGGGGTAGCACTTATCTGTGCTGGCAGTCGTTGAGCACCCTGTTGCCGTCAGAGATGATGGATTGAGATGACCCCCTCTCGGTCCGGGATTTAACTCGCAACCTTCTCACTGCGAGTGGAGCGCTCGGGCAACGGCACCGTCCAGATGGACACGTGACTAGAATCGTTTTTTTTGTTTATATCTATATAAACAGAAGACGAGAGTCATATCTTGTTATTCCATGTTACTTACTAAATTTATGAAATATCATTATACGTACAGAAATCCGTGGCAATACGTTAGTGGCAATGGTTCAGGAGAGAATTAAAATGTGTACGTGTATGCACGCTTTACAATGTTTTTTTTAATTATATTTGAATTTACGCATAAACACTTAGAAAGTCAAACCAATTGTAAAGTTCACACCGTTTTCTCAGCTTTGAAATTGACGGAATCTATCAGGGCAAGCAGCAGCAGCAGCAGCTGGGCATGCCCTGTTATCGTGTTGTTACATTGACCTTCGAGAGCCAATACGACATCAAGTTAGCGTTCGGCACCTGACTTCTGGGACACCATACCCGCAGTCATCTGTGCAAAAGCAATTTTGTGGGAGTGAACCATGAAATAAGTACGGGAAAATGTGATTCGAAAAACCCATAATTTCATTTATATTAAAACATAGGATTCCATTTTGCTTCGACTGTGTGTGTGTTTTTTTACGTTTAACCAAAATGAATTTAACTTGCACGGTAATGCCGGATTAAACATATCTCAACAGCACATACATATATCACGCATTTTTCTCATTTTAAAATTGCGCCCATACGGGCAATGCACAAAGCAATAAAGACAGCCTTCACATAGCAATGTGTATAATTGGTTTCCTTACCGACCGATGATAAGAGGGCAACTTGCTATTTCTCGCACTCACTTCGTAACGGGCTTCGGTGTCCGCTAGGATAGAGCACATTGCCTCACCACGATCATTTTAACCAGGGAAGAAATCTCAGCACCGTTATGAAAGGACATGCCAGGCCATGTTCAATTCAGGTGCAATGCACCAAGAGGTGCTCCGGAATATTGAAGCTTCCTGCATGTCTGCGGGAAGGTGGAAAACGTACAATGTATACTGGTGCAATGCATTTACACTTTACACATAACGACATCCATAATAGAGGTTTGTTTTTGGGTTAGATCGCGTAAATATTTACCCAACCCCTCCCCGCCCCATCAATTATGGATGATATTGGTCGCGAAAGCCTACGTGTTAATCTGACAATCACGTTGTTTGTATTAACGCTGCCTCACAATTGGTGTCAGGCCACAAGCCTGCCCTGTTTCTGGGACCATGCAGCCCCATGGCAATCTGGCGCACGGTCGTGCTGATGAAAAATGGAAAAGGTTTTACCCTTTCCGGTAGGAATACCGGTGTTAGGGATGTTCAAACACCAACATAGACACCCGTCACGAGGCATCAAGTCTGTATTGACCGCACGTGCACGTGGTATAACATGCAAACAAACATGCTGCGATATTAGCGTGACCCCCAATCCCCCCCCCCCCCCACTCGTAGAGCACGGATACGTTAGAGCGCTGTTTGTCCTCGAGGCATTTTTTGGACGAAAAACAAATATTAAATCAAAAAGCATTTAAAGCGCTTAACCCCCCCCCTCCTCTCCCCCCACAATTCGCTCAGCCAATGAGAGCGTCGCTCGCTGAGCCAACCATAACCCCACCCCTATGGATTCGTGGGTCACAATGATAAAAACAAATTTCCCCCAATGTTATCACAGTGCGTTTAGACAGGTGACAGCTCACGAGGCCAGAAGAGGGTATCAGGCTCCATGCAAAAGGAACCTCGCCACGGACATTTCGACTGAGGGCAGCGGTTCATATTCTTAGGTTTTTTCGGTAAAGTCACGTAGGTAAAAAAAATTAAATTAATAAAAGCCTTGTAGGAGGAGTACGGTAGAATATCACTCGTGAGCCCACGATACTTACATGATGTGAGAATATACTTCATCGTTAGTTTCGTATTTATTTATGAAAGAATGTTTACCATCTGTATTATTATTATTACAATCAGCGCTATTACCAATACCCCCGAAGAAGCCCTCATATATGTTTCGATTTAAAGCTTTTCGTGACTGCAGGGATTCATCTTCTTGCTTCTTTCGGTAAAGTCACGTAGAAGGGAAATAATAAAATAATAAAAATAAAACATAATAAAACAATTCTCACTACGTTTTGGCCACAACGCAAGCAGCCGTCCACAGGTGAAGAACAGGTCTGTCGGAAAGACGTCTGAATGACAGACCTGTTCTTCACCTGAGGACGGCTGCTTGCGTTGTGGCCGAAACGTCGTGAGAATTTTATTTTATTGTTTTATTTTTATTATTTTATTTTTCAGACGATGTCTTTCCGACAAACCTGTCCTTCACCTGAGGATGGCTGCTTGCGTTGTGGCCGAAACGTCGTGAGAATTGTATTTTATTGTTTTATTTTTATTATTTTATTATTTCCATTCTACGTGACTTTACCGAAAGAACCAAGAAGATGAATCCCTCATATATCGCTCATACGAACCCCTCGTACCACCATCAGAGATGTGTTCACGAAGCCATCCAGATATACAAACACAGACAACACTCTAATCGAGAAGATGGATTCAGATTGGGCAATCATTGGAAGGATGTGATAAATCGCGCCAAGTTTTAACTGCTATGATTTTTATAGTCTTAGGTTTTTTCGGTAAAGTCACGTAGGTAAAAAATAAAAATAAAAATTAATAAAAGTAAAATAAAATAAAATAATACGTGACTTTACCGAAAAAACCTAAGAATATGAATCCTTGCAGTCACGAAAGCTTCAAATCTAGAATGCTATGATTTTCACTCACCCACCCGGTTGTCGTCGTCCGATTACTAATTCGAGCTCCTTTACTTGCTAATTTCCCCAGCCCCACCCGTCCCTGTACGCCACAAACCCTTCCCCCTCTCCCCCCCGTGAACTCCTACAGCCACGACTCGACAAAAATCCTTCCCCCCCCCACCCCCGCGCCTCTATAAAGCCACAACAGCAGATCATTTTTCTCACCTGAAGACGGACGCTTGTTTTGCGACCGAAACGTCGTATTTTCTTTTATTATTCTTTCTACCTACGTGACTTTACCGAAAGAACCAGATTTTGGATTCCTGCAGTCACGAAAGCTTCAAATCAAGACGATGATAATACTGTCGGGAACGGATCCACATTTTATGCAATGTTATAATGACCCATTTTTAGCGCCCATTCAATGAGCGCTGACTTCTCCAGGAATCCATGCTGAGCGATACACGAGGTCTGCCTATGTATGCAATGCATACACGATCAGAGCATGTGTGTGTCCACTTGGTGTTTGAACATCTTAACACCTATATTCTTGCCATCATCTTGAAAATGGCAAAAAGGGCCCAGGTAAATTTCACTGATCGACCCGGGCTATTCATTATTTGAGATTTTCGTTGTCTTCGTGCTGTTCACCTTTTGGCGTCCTCTGGTCTAACACCGGTGAGACAAGGCCATAAAGGAGATTGTCCCTGCTGTAGGCCAATCAGTTTCAAGGACAATGCACGCATCATATCAACTCATGCTTGTTGGCATATTTTACCACAAGCATGTGTGGTCAATGCAGACTTGATGCCTTGTGATGGGTGTCTATTTGGTGCTTGAAAATCTTAACACCTCCTCTATTCCTTACCGGCGAGGCAAAATCCGATTTCCCCTTTTTTCATCATCTTGATACCGGCAAAAAGTAGTGTCCCATAGCATGGTCGTGTGGTTGCCGAGTGAACCGGTACCCTCATACCCACCACCCCGCACACTGCGTTCACTGAGGTGTGTTGTGTCTATACCCCTTTTTTTTTTATTAAGATTAAGAACAATTCAAATTTTTTTTTTTATATCTATATATATTTTGAAATTAAATAATGAAAACAACCCACTACTCCTCACAAGCACACCAGGAATCGGTGAAACGGGGAGGGCCATTAAACGGTAAGAATTCGGGCACAGAGAGGTCAAAGACATCCAGATGGACAAAAGGTCGATGGCCTAACCTCCCAAGACATCTGGAGATGCACGGATAAGGTGCAGAGCAGAGAAAAACAACTGTTGCAACTCGCGTTTTCTTTAACGTTTTCCTTACCGAAAAGTAGAAACTTAACAAAAAGAATTAACCAGCAAACAATAGGGGCTTGTTATTAGATATTACCTTATATTACTCGTATTCACCGCATATATTATTTTATTCTATCTACATGACCTTACCAAAAACTAAAGAATACGAATTCCAGAAAGCTTAAGTGGAAACTTAGTTACACTTAACCTCAGGACATTAAAATATAACTCAGAATAAAACACCAATCCCTGGAAACAAACGCATAACCAAACTTAGCAAAGCCCTCAAAACAATGATGTAACGAGGATCATTACGAATATTCATTAAACATAGACCAAATAATAACCACGATAGACTAAGACTGAGGGAACTCATAAGAAATATCAAGAATAAATGTAACACACAGGACCACATAAATGTATTGCAAAAATCTCCTCAGCCACCTTTGTCTCCAACGGTCCGGCACAAACAGATGGCCCAATAAATACTTAGGGGGTTAGAAAGGGTCTCGAGGGGGGGGGGTCTGTGCTGACATTCCGAGGGCGTCTGTTTTTTTTTGGTTTGTTGTTCCTCTCGCAAGAGATGCGCAGAGAGGGGAGTCACGTTTTGAGTTTAAGCACAAGCGCACATCACGAATGGGCAGTCTGGTTCGAGTCATGCTCAGTCTTGCAACTCGGCTTGCGACGCGGCGTTGCGACGGGGCTCGCAAGAGAGCTGGGGCAGATCGTGCCTCGAGGAGAGATGGGACGACGAGGGGTCGTTAGAGTGACCGCCTGAGTGCAGTCTGTTCAAGTCGCGCTCAGTCTCGCGACTCGGCTTGCGACGCAGCGTCGCGACGGGGCTCGCAAGGGAGCTGGGGCGCGTCGTGCCTCGAGAAGTGATGGAACGAGGAGGGGTCGTTCGAGTCGCAGAAGTCTGAGTTCAACCTGGGTCGAGGCTGGGTTTCAGCCGTGCTCCGGCTGGCGGAGCGTCGTGAGGGAGCAAACACCGATGCCGATAGCAGGTGTCACTTCTCGCAGAACGAAGTTAAGTGCGAGTGAAGCTGGCAGCTGCACGAACAAAGGAAATCACAGAGAAGAGAGAGTGACGAGTGACGACAAGCAATCAACCTGTAGAAGGGCGGAGATTGCCAAGCGTCGACCAAGCGAGCATCGCAAAGGACGAGCAGCAGCGGATGAGCAACAAGAACCATCGTTCATCGCCAGAACGCTCCAAGCCAGTGAGCGCGCACAGCCGCGTCATCCAGAGCCTGAGCAACACCGCCTGAAATAAGGGCGAAGTTGGCAGCGATCAAGGAGAGAGCGATGACGATATCATCGCACACCGCCGAAGGCGAGCATCGTGCCGACTCAACAATCGTCCAGCAGTGGAGAAGCCTGGAGCTGCCACCAAGAGAGAGAAAGCGCCATCGAATGCGCCGTGTGTTTGATACACATGTAGAGGTGTATTTGTAAAGGTGTATTGGCACGAATGGGTAACAAACACAAGGGGCGTGGTTATGGCCGTACACAGAGGTGCTCACACCGACGTCCGCACCTGCATCCCCCACGGCCCCCCCCGAGGGGGGGGGCGATTGCTATAAAAGGTGGTGAGCCGGAGGGCTCGAGGTCGAGTGTTAGCTTTAACCAGCGAAGAGTGAAGACCAGCTAGAGTAGGCCCCGGAACTCCCCTGGCTCGCTGTCCTTGTCAGGACCGACCAGGGAAAGCCGGTGGCGTGGCCCCGAGAGCCCAGACTGATGTTCTTATAAGAGCCGGTCTGGAGACTCAGGGTGCCGGGAATCCCAGCTTGACCAGGGCTGGGATAGATAGCCTCCCTTAGCTCTGTAGTGGAGGACCTGGGAGCAGGCTAGCCGGGGTAGACGTGGGGCCTCCCTGTGAGACGGGTGAAGGGGCCGATACCCCTTCAAGTGTTGTGTATCCCCGGCTCTGTAAATACGTTGGTGTTAATAAATACGTGTGCCTCCAACGACGTCGTCCGAGCCTCCTGCAACTTACTACACACACATCGACCAACACCCAGTGAGAACAAAGACAAGACGTCCAGCAGCGACGACGGAATCATCGCGCAACACGACGGCGAACGTCGTCCAAACTCAATCGAGCAGTGGAGAGAGGAAGGCAGCACGGGCTCGCTACGGCCACACCCAAGCGAAAGGAACTTCTCTGGTGGCGGGTTGTATCCTCCCACACCACACAAGCTAACGACACAACTCCCGGCTCTAAGAAATGTAATTAATTTTACAAGGGGACAACGCGCACACAACACGCACACGAATAAGATTTTCAAAAAGTTATCTTTGCGTTTCAAAAAGGGTTGCCATTTCAAGGTGGTGCGTTCAATATCAACTGATCATGCAAAGCAGTTGCTGCCGTCGAGTTACATGAATAAGAAATGTTTAAGTCATTCATTTTCGTTAATTGCATAATCTTGCTCATGGATTTATTGACGTATGCTTTCGCCTTTGCATATTAGAGTGTCATGTGTTTGTTTAGAATAAATTGTTAACACAAAAGTATCTCGAGTGTTTCTTCCAAGTCCATGCGAAACTATCTTATTCATAAGAACTGTTACCTGCGATGAGATATGAAGTTGGAGACCTAACATAACATAAACACACTAGGATAATCAATAAATGTTTAATCAAAGATAATCGTTTTATCCCGATTGATACAACTCTGGATAACGAAGCTAAGCCTAATTGTCATAACTACACACGCTAACATAATCGCAAACATCCGCATAAATTATTACGATTATCTCCACGATTATCATAATTTATGAATATAATTACACACATTAACATAATTTATGTGATTTGCGCATTTTTCGAAATTTTATACATTTTTATTATTTTTATCAAAATTTCAAAATTACAACATATACAACAGGTGGGACCTCTGGGAAAGTCTTGTGGAACCAAGAACGAGACCCAACAGAGATGCGGACGAACTCTTCGCCGAGCTAACGGCCACTTCAGAACCACTGCCGAGGAGCGTAGGACTACAGTGAATTGCCTCCATGGTCCCAGTGGGCCTTGCCTGGCAGGGCCGATTGGGATTTCAGACCTGGCTGGCAATTCCCCAGGAGATGAATCTGTTTGAGCGTTTTGTTTTGTGTGCCCGGGAGAAGGACACTCCAAAATCAAGCCTGCCCGTCTGCACTCCTCATTGCTGGCTGGGCACCTCTCCATCCCCGACTCTGCGGGCCACTGACCACCATAACTAGATGGGCAACAAATAAACACGAATAATCGTTTGCAAATTGTGTATGTATGTACGTTGAACTTCTTTCGTGCCGTACGTAGCCAACCGTGGTAAATCGCCGGCACGCAACTCGCGTGGATTTCTGCGGACGCGAAAGCGCCGTTGCGAATTCACGCGCATCTCTCATATATGTTTTTCCCATCAGCTATGCAGGTTGATAACCGATCACCTCCCCGTCACTTGGCCCGCGCGCTGGAAACACCCCGAGCAAGGCTCCACGGGGATGGGGCAAGGTGGCAAGCGGGCGGGGGGTGTCGCTGCCCTGGTCACAATCCCCGTTGGCACAGGCGGCCCCTGCGCTCTCGACGACGACGGCTGCTCGTTTGCCAAATCAGAGGAGACGCGGTGACGTGCGTATCCCCTGCAGGTGACGGAGAGTCCCCTGTCCGTGGACGGTGACGCGCTGTCGCCTTGCACGTCGAGGGAGATAGGAAAGATTCCCTGAAGAGGAGCTGCTGCTCTTCCTCCTCCTCCCTTCAAACCCGGGAGGGAACGGCACCCGAATGGCTTATCGGAGACTCTCCGCCGCAAGGAAGGACTCAAGGGTGCCGCTAGCGATGTGCGGCCACTCATCAACGTCGACGTCGCCGCCCCTCGGTGAGCACTGACCTGTCGAAGAATCGCAGTTCGCAGCGGCAACGAGGATGCACGTTCCGCTCGGATTGGACAACAATCTAAAGTGCCAGGGTCCGCCCGCCCTGGTCAAATGCTGCGGCGGTACGAACCTTTAAACGCGGCGCGCTTCGTCTGCTTCGCGGCGGACGTTGAAAGATCCCGTGGCGTCATTTGAAATTGTAGGAGGCCGTTGCGCGGCCGCGTTTTCCGTTCGAGTTTGCCAAATTCGAAAAAATTGCACCGCAAAATTACTCAACTGGGAAAGGCGCGATGCGTGTGCCCCCTATTGCGAACCTTAGCAGCACCCATTATGAACAACAACAACAAAAAAGAGTCTTGAGACTCAGTGAGGCTCTTCTGGGTAAATAGATGAAAGAGAAATACTGAAAATATATCTGCAATAGACTGCAGAAGTGAACACGTGGAGGGTGGCTTCGAGTTTAAATACGATGACCACTCCTATGATTCACGCTGAAATGTGGCGTGGTGGGGGTGCTGTTCGCAGATAAGAGGCACGGATTACATTATCTTTGTGGGAGGCAGAATTTACGGCGTGGAGTTGCTACTGATGTGGTGGAGTGTGTCTTCGCAGATATGGTGGCATTTGCAGTGGCTAGAAACGACAAGAGCAACAAAAAAACTACACCGTCAGCACGATCACCATTCTCAATGATCTTCATCAGCATCATTGGCCGTAAGATGAAGGCCCCTTCCACAACGTTTCCATTCGTCATGGTACTTTGACGTCACAAATATACCGGTCTAATCCAATGGCCATCATCCCTACTCGTGATGCGTCCATCAAAAGTTTTCCCGCACCTCCGATTAGCACAGTTGGCTATACGTACGGTGCAAAAAAATTCCAACATACATACATACAAAGCTCGCTTACTTGTATCACGGGAGAGCAAGCGATCGTTTGTACAAACGATATAGCGTGCATGAGCATGGGAGATTGAGTGGCATTGGCTTATTCAGCAGCAGCAGCAGCAGCAGAATCATCACGAAAAGTAAAAAAGGTCATCGGCAGAAAAATCATCAAAAAAATATGAGCAGCAGTTGGGCGCAGTTTCGCATGTTTGCAATCCGGCAACTTTGGAGCAAAGGTTTGTGGGTCGCATGGAGACGTGGCGAACCTCCTAAACGGGACTGTGAGAATGGCAAGGAGATGTCAGCGCACACTGCGAGCGCATCTTGCGGGCACGTGACCCTTCGTGTGCCAAGTCTTTGTTCTTGCCTCGCATGCGCCGGTCTCGCCAGCTGCTCCTGTTTCCTCCTCCACGCAAAACATTAAAAAAATATGATTTAGTCTCAGTGAGGCTTTCCTGTATTTAAAAAAACATCATCATCATCAGCAGCATCTGCACAATGTACAGTGAGGGAAAAAAGTATTTGATCCCCTGCTGATTTTGTACGTTTGCCCACTGACAAAGAAATGATCAGTCTATAATTTTAATGGCAGGTTTATTTGAACAGTGAGAAACAGAATAACAACAACAAAATCCAGAAAGACGTGTGTCAAAAATGTTATAAATTGATTTGCATTTTAATGAGGGAAATAAGTATTTGAACCCCTCTCAATCAGAAAGATTTCTGGCTCCCAGGTGTCTTTTATACAGGTAACGAGCTGAGATTAGGAGTGTGTTACCTGTATAAAAGACACCTGTTCACAGAAGCAATCAATCAATCAGATTCCGAACTCTCCACCATGGCCAAGACCAAAGAGCTCTCCAAGGATGTCAGGGACAAGATTGTAGACCTACACAAGGCTGGAATGGGCTACAAGGCCATCGCCAAGCAGCTTGGCGAGAAGGTGACAACAGTTGGTGCGATTATTCGCAAATGGAAGAAACACAAAAGAACTGTCAATCTCCCTCGGCCTGGGGCTCCATGCAAGATCTCACCTCGTGGAGTTGCAATGATCATGAGAACGGTGAGGAATCAGCCCAGGACTACACGGGAGGATCTTGTCAATTATCTCAAGGCAGCTGGGACCATAGTCACCAAGAAAACAGTTGGTAACACACTACGCCGTGAAGTACTGAAATCCTGCAGCGCCCGCAAGGTTCCACTGCTCAAGAAAGCACATATACATGCCCGTCTGAAGTTTGCCAATGAACATCTGAATGATTCAGAGGACAACTGGGTGAAAGTGTTGTGGTCAGATGAGACCAAAATGGAGCTCTTTGGTGTTGCACACTCGAGATGAAGGAACGTGGGCAGGTGCTCCAAATCGAGGGCAAGCACATTTATTTATTGTGGTTCATATGAATCTTGGGAAGAACAGCACCGTCACTCTGTAAAATGCAACAGCGCGTGTTACACGCAGAAATCCTTCCGAGACGCCATTAATCATGTGGCTGGTCTACACGTGCGGTTATTCATTAACCCTTTCTCTTAAACCTAATTCTACTACTGATAAACCATCCTTATCTTTGACAATCACATTTGCACATCACTATTCGAATATTAATTTAATCCTAAGCTGTATGTCTATCTATACCATCCACTTCTATCGGTATCTTACACCCATTATATGTACTGTATGCGTACAGTATACGTACTGTAGATCACCATTGTAAAGCTTACTACTTTACATGTGTTCTATGCTCAATAGCATTGCAAGTAGTCATACTCTGGGTACATGGGCATGGTTATAGACTAAACAGTATTAGAGTTAGAGAATTACAATGACAGTAACTAATTACAGTGCGTCATCCCTTTACAATGCACAGTGCTAAAACGCCTCTAATTGCATATATCACAAACGAACAATTCAAAGCCAAGCTTAAAGTCTAAAACAAGTCTAGAACAAATCTAGAACATTTATATAACGATCAAAAACAACCTTTGGGTCCTTTACCTGTAAAACGCAACAGCGCGTGTTACACGCAGCAATCCTTCCGAGACGCCATTAACCATGTGGCTGGTCTACACGTGCGGTTATTCATTAACCCTGCCAGCCACCTACAGGCCCGACTCAGACATTACATGCTGCTGTACACACATGCATTGATGCATTGCACAGCACATCAGGACTTTCACAGAACAACACTTTACTCCCTTGCTGTACAAGGACACACTTAAAAGAGTGATCCATTCCTAATGTGCCACATTGGCATCAACTCAACACGCTGCGTTTGGTGGAGGAGGAATGCTGCCTATGATCCCAAGAACACCATCCCCACCGTCAAACATGGAGGTGGAAACATTATGCTTTGGGGGTGTTTTTCTGCGAAGGGGACAGGACAACTTCACCGCATCAAAGGGACGATGGACGGGGCCATGTACCGTCAAATCTTGGGTGAGAACCTCCTTCCCTCAGCCAGGGCATTGAAAATGGGTCGTGGATGGGTATTCCAGCATGACAATGACCCAAAACACAAGGCCAAGGCAACAAAGGAGTGGCTCACGAAGAAGCACATTAAGGTCCTGGAGTGGCCTAGCCAGTCTCCAGACCTCAATCCCATAGAAAATATGTGGAGGGAGCTGAAGGTTCGAGTTGCCAAACGTCAGCCTCGAAACCTTAATGACTTGGAGAAGATCTGCAAAGAGGAGTGGGACAAAATCCCTCCTGAGATGTGTGCAAACCTGGTGGCCAACTACAAGAAACGTCTGACCTCTGTGATTGCCAACAAGGATTTTGCCACCAAGTACTAAGTCATGTGTGGCAGAGGGGTCAAATACTTATTTCCCTCATTAAAATGCGAGTCAATTTATAACATTTTTGACATGCGTTTTTCTGGATTTTGTTGTTGTTATTCTGTCTCTCACTGTTCAAATAAACCTACCATTAAAATTATAGACTGATCATTTCTTTGTCAGTGGGCAAACGTACAAAATCAGCAGGGGATCAAATACTTTTTCCCCTCACTGTATGTATGTTGAACTTCTTTCGCACCGCACGTAGCCAACCATGCAAATCGGAGTTGCTGGGGGAAGGACATCAAATTCAACACAACGAGCAGTTCGAAAGAGAATCATCACAATAATCATCACCACGGTCGGCAGCATCAGTCGCGATATGAAACATCGTCATCTTGAAAGCATCACCATCAATCACCCATCTTCATCATCATCACCAACCGCCACCCTGGCTGCCATCCTGGGCCACGTGACTCCTGCCTGATTTACACTTCAACGGGTGACCGTCGCCATCGTCATCATCATCGTCGTCATCGTCGTCGTCATCATTGTCGTCATCGTCTTAACCATCGTCTTAATCATCGTCATCATCGTCGTGATCGTCATCATCATCGTCGTCGTCATCGTCAGCATCGTCGTCATCGTCTTAACCATCGTCTTAAGCATCGTCGTCATCATCGTCATCATCGTCGTCGTCATCATCGTCGTCATCGTCTTAACGATCGTCTTAATCATCATCGTCATCGTCATCATCGTCGTCATCATCGTCGTCGTCATCGTCGTCGTCGTCATCGTCTTAACGATCGTCTTAATCATCGTCGTCATCGTCATCATCATCATCATCGTCGTCATCGTCGTCGTCATCGTCTTAACCATCGTCTTAATCATCGTCATCATCATCGTCATCGTCGTCATCGTCTTAACCATCGTCTTAATCATCGTCATCATCATCGTCATCGTCAGCAGCAGCACAAGCAGCAACAGCAGCTCCAGTCAATGGCGGCACTCCCTGCGCGCCTGTGATGGGACCATTCGGCAGAGGAAAGGGGTCGCGCTCATAGAATTGCGACGCTTTGAATGAGACCCCCCCACCCCCCACCGCGGTCGCCCTCCTTATCCGTGGGAAATCACGTGTTGCGTCATTAATGCGACTCAAAAATCTCCCCGTGAATTAAAACACATCAATGTATATTTTGTATGCGTACGCGTAAACAACATGTACGCGCCATTTTATTTTTGCGTACGGCAAGCGTGTTTGCGAGCTAAATTCAAATATCGTTTTTGCTCGCCCCGAGAGGGCTTCGGGAAAACGTTTGTGTGGTTTGTTGTTGCTCCTCCTTCTGCACGACCTTGTCTAGCCAGTGTCAGACCAGAGAACGCCAAAAGGCGAACAGCACAAAGACAATGCCACACCTATCAGAGCATTTATAGGTGGTCTGACACCGGTGAGACAAGGCCATGGTGAAGGCTGTCTCTGGTCTAGGCCTATCGCTTTCAAAGACACTGCATGTATTCATAGAGCATGCTTTGTTTGCATGTTTTACCACGAGTACGTGTGATGAATGCGGTACTTGATTCTTTGGAAAAAGGAATCTATTCTGTATTTGAAAACTTGAGCATCTGTTTTATTTCCCGAAACACCTATTCAACATTTTCATACTTTTGTAGTGTCAGCGATTCGAATACAGAGTTTCTAGGAGGCACTTTCTTGATTAACAACTTCCATGTTCTCGTCCGCACACTCTCCACAGTAGCTCAGCCTAGCCTGTACACAACGCTAGCCATCTAACGCTGACGGCGCTGACTTAGATAGCCAACTACTATCCTTCGTAGCGCAACATCAAGCGGAGATGTTTAGCGACGACGGTGATGAGATGACAGCGATGACGAGGCGAGTCCACTCCCAGAACCGGCAGCCCTGAGCTCCCTGCTCTCGGCTCCTTTTATGCTCCCAGCGCGGCCTGGCTCCGCCCTGACCGCGCCTCCCTTCTCGAACCCGCCAGCAGGTTCCAGGGGCCTCTTGTGACCCTTGCCCTAGTTCCTCCGCTCTGCCAACACACGCCGCGTTCACCCTCACCGGCGTGTGTAATGTGTGTCCACCACAGTTGCCGCCGTTGTCCACCAGCCGGCGCTATTACACTACACTTTAATACTGGCAAAAAAAAGGTTCCATGCATATCTTCCTCCTCCGTTGGAAAGGCGCAGACAACAGTTGTTTGGGTCCGTAGTTTTGGTTCAATTTCCACGACCGCACGACCGTGGCTTGTCTTTCATTTCCCCATTCATGAAGGAGATGAGCGCATCGGCCAGGTGGACGGGCGCCACGGTGGCTAGGAGATGTTAACTACCTCGCCTGGTATACAGGAGGTCGTGGGTTCGATCCCGACCCTGATGCCTGCTGTGTATTTTGAGTTTTCCCCGTGGTCGTGTGGATTTTTCTCCGAGTCCTCCACGAATTCCCTCCACATTTAGAATCAACATGCGTTTGGAGTATTTGGCTGCGAAACATTTCTACGTGATGGTAAAATAAAAAAGTTTATAGTTTAGTTTATATCAGCGGTTGGCAAATCTAAATAACAAGATTATTTTTTTTTCAAATTCGGTAAAAAAGCCTCGATATTTCAAGAGCCGCTACGCGATGTGAATACGAGACGGTGATCCTTCATCCCTAACGTGACGAAGCAGTCCTTAATGAGCTACATGCCTATGGTAATCTTGACTTCCATGGTAAACTGGACTCCCATGGTAAACTTGACTTCCACGGTCAACTGGACTTCCATGGCGAACTGGACTCCCATAGTGAATTGGACTTCCATGGTAAACTGGACTCCCATGGTGAACTGGACTTCCATGGCAAACTGGAATCCCATGGTGAACTGGATTCCCATGGCGAACTGGACTCCCATGGCGAATTGGACTAGATTCCTATGGTGAACTGGACTTCCATGGTGAACTGGACTTCCATGGTAAACTGGACCTCCATGGTAAACTGGACTCCCATGGTGAACTGGGCTCCCATGGTAAACTGGACTCCCATAGTGAATTGGACTTCCATGGTAAACTGGACTTCCATGGCGAACTGGACTTCCATGGTGAACTGGACTTCCATGGTAAACTGGACTCCCGTGGTGAACTGGCAACCAGAATGACAAGAAGAGACATTCATTTCTCGAATTCCAAGAGCCGCCACTGCAGTCCTTGAAGAGACCACGGCGTGCGGTTCCTGAGGCCGGCAGGTTGCCGACCTCTGGGTTGAGATGATGACTCGGGCACAGCGAGGCCGCGTCGTCTCACTCGCTGGATGTGAGCGGTCAGTAGACACAGACGCAGGGGTGCAGCTCTAGTGCCATCTGGCGACATGAGCGCCCTGCCGATGGGGTCGTGAAATACATTGTAGCGGTATAGATAACACATCCTTCTTGACGACGGGACCATTGGTTTCACGAAAGCGGTCGTGGTTGACATTAAATAACACACGAAGCATCGAGGCTGACCGTATCAGAGACGTGAGTAATTTGTATGAAAGATATATTTAACAAATAACTTTTTTGCGTGCAGCTTGTGCCAAAGTTATCTGATTTATGGACGCGGCATAATGGGTAAAGGGAAATCTTTATTTAACCAGATAAGAGTCCATTAAGATGCATGTGTCAGTATCGGGGTCATAATGACAGAATGAATGCATGACACAGTGTGTGTTATTATAGTAGAACCCCTCTTAACGACAATAATTGGTTCCAGGAAACCGGTCGTTAAGTGATTTGGTAAAAAAAAGGTGTCAGTTTTGTTGCCAGATAAAAAGGGTAAAAAACCAATTATCATACAATAGCTATTGTTTACGTGCGGTATTTCAAAACGCCTCCCCGAAGCACTCGCGTATATTCCGTTGCGCACGGAGACGCCGATTTGGAAACGTCTGAAGACGTCGCCAGCCGCCGATCTATTTCGTTCAGTGAAAGTTGTAACTCGTCGAGATGCAATTGCACCCGGAGTTGGGAGACCTCTGTCTCCGTGTGTCGATAGTCTCATCAGCGAGGGGGCTGGATCGACTCGCAATGCTTGAAGTGCCACCGGGCCACTAATTTAATAAATAATTGCGCACACGAGTCATCGATATTCAGAAGGGGCCTTCAGTTTAACGGCATTGATTGAGGCAAGCCAGACTCTGCTGATAAGACCCTGCGTGTAGAAACCGGTCCACATTTTTTTTCTGCTCGTGCCGAATTAATGCCACTGAAATTTTGCCAGTCACGGCACGCCGCACCGACTGATGAGATGTGTAAGAAATACTTAGTTTAGTGTTGTTGTTTTCACGTGGAGAGACGGATTCGTGAAGGAGAAGACACTGTCTTGATTATTTCATTAGTTACACTCAGAAGAGATGCGGCACGAACGTTCACACAGCCTGCCTCTGCCACAATGCCTTCACTTCTGCCTGTCCGCCGTAGCTCTCTTCATTATTGACAACTTGCAGCGCAGCACACGGCAGATGCCTCTTGATACCAAGATCCAGGATGGTCATGTCTATGCGCCGCTTCACGGTGGCAGCCCCAACGCTGTCCCTCTGCACATTCCCAGCATCACCTCAATCGCCTCCTTCAAGAGACACTTAAAAATTCACCTCTACAACCACGTGCTTTCGAGCGACTCTGAGCTTGGCTCCGCGCCTCTGAGTTGCGGCCGTTACGTCCGCAAATTTGCGCGCGTTACAAATTGCAGTATACTTAGAAATGTAATGTAATACAACAGAGAGTCGGATAACATAACAGTCAACACCCTACCTGGTTGATTACGTTCTTCCTGAGAATGCTAAATTTGAGAGAGAGATAAAACACAGAACCAGAGACATATAGACAGACATATAAGTAGAGACAGATATCACAGAGATACATATAGCAAATTGCATTATTATTATTAATCCACGTCACGACACACCACAGAACACATTCGCAATCATATGATCAACGACTCCTAGAATCCCACAGGGTCTGTGAAAACTGCTATTACCCACACACACAACATTATGCTGATATTGAAAATAGGTATCTATGCCTCGAGTGTTTCTGGCTGGCTGCGGTCTGGGCGCCTCTCCACCCCAAAAGTAACTCTGTTGTTAGTGGCTGCTGCCACCCCAACTAGATAGGCAACTGTCTACACGGGGATTTGCCACGTAACAAATCAACACGTACCTATGAATCATTGTTTTTATTCATTATATGAAGCAGTGTCCGGCAATGTTCTTTTTTATAGTGTGCTTTTAAGGTGCCTTTGCCAATTTAATTTGAAAAAAATATTATTGAAAAATAAGTTACGGCAAATCTCATTTGCCACGTTACCCAATGTCTTGTTTCGAGTTGAATAGCATAACGCTGCAAGTTGTGCGTGCAATTTGGAAAATGGATCTTCGCATTTGCCACGGCCAAATACAAATTGAACAAATGTGCTTTCTCAGCCATGTTATGTTCTGAAAGGCACATCAAATGTGTGCTGATTAATGGACAGTTTCATAACCTTGAAAGTGAATCTTTGAGAACCCCACTAAACCCCACCACGTGGAATCCACTGTTGACTCGTGCATGTCTGCTGGGCTGCGTACTAAGAAGGGGAGCGCGTCGACCACACACTGATGCAGTGGTGCATCTCCATTCCATTCAATCACGCTTCGCGTTGTGACTTGTGCCCAGTGGTCTCTTTGCATCATGACGCCTGAGATTAAAATGATTTTTTGATAAACTAAGCAGAGAACAAAACAATTAAAACACCATTTGTGTTTCCATTACCCGTTCCAGTGCGGTATTTGTAGCCTAGCGTTAACAATTGGGAATAAATGACTCATGCTTTCCTTTACAAGTTACCATTGTAGTAGTTTTATTACAATGTCGCAAGCTGGTCTTGCCAAGTTTTCTGCAATTCTTTACACAAAATTGAAAGTGCGTCAGTTTTAACATTTTTCTCTTGAAACGAAATGGGCTCTCGCCTGGATACAAAAGAACAAATATCCGAACCCTTGCCGGCTGCCCGATTTGTTAAAACGGAGACAGGCGATTTGGCGGACGCAGCAAACAGCATGGACACACAGGTGCCAGCAAGCAGGCGAGTCTTTTTGTTCTCTCGTACGGCTGCTGATGTAGACGCAGAGCGACAACTACAATTTCACATGCAGGTGGTGAAGCACAGACGACCGCGCCAGGAGCAGTAGCGGAGTGTGTCACCGTCGTCGTGATGTCTCCGCAGTATTTGTGGATCTGGCCATTGCGTCGTTATCCGTTGTACGGTCTGTGCTGGATGACCACGGTCGCACACTGGAGAGATTTTAATTTTCAATTTGTGCATCATCAGGTATGTGCGGTGAATGCGGTTTAGGGTGGACCATGAGCTTTGTGGTAGTTCAAACCCAGGGATCTTCTGCATTGGGTCTTTCACAAGGTGTTTGTTTGCAAGTTCTCTTGAACTCCATTCAGTTATCCAAGCGTCATCTTGTCCTTCCCCCGCACCTCCGATTAGCACGGTTGGCTACGTACGGTGCGAGAGAAGTTCAACATACATACATCGGGGTTGAATTCGCATTGTTTAAGGTTTAGCGAATGGGTCTGAAAGGGCTTGCGTGACTTCAAGCAATGACGAGGAACGCCATTGAGGTCCTGATGAAGGCGAACAGAAGCTGAGCGGCTGCAGGAGACGTCAGGTGACTCCGAATCGGGGCTCGACAGCAAACGCACGCAAGCCACTTGACCCAGAGTGACCGTAGATATGTCTCGAGATTTACCGAAGTTCCCACATAAAACTCGAACAGGGCAGCAAATCTACTTGCTGCACTGCCATGCGGACGCATCGTCTCACACGGATGAGAATGTCTCCATCTTTTTCTTAGCCACGGCCGTGTGTCACCACGCCTGACATACACGATAACAACATGTATGTATATTCTTGGTTATTTCGGTGAAATCACGTAGAAGGGAAATAATAAAATAATACAAATATAAAACAAAAAAATTCTCACGACGTTTCGACTGCAACACAAGCAATCGTCATCAGGTGTGAAATCCACAGAAAGAAAATTTGAAAAAAGTGGCGGTTTGTCCTAACGTCAGCACCACAGACAGCGATTTGGCAGTTTGCAGCCGAAACGTCGTGAGAATGTTTATTGTTTATATTTATAATATTTTATTATTTCCCTTCTACGTGACTTTACCGAAAGAACCAACAGTATGAATCCCTGCAGTCACGAAAGCTTTAAATAAAATTTTTAACATGTCTGTAATCTTGATTTGAAGCTTTCGTGACTTGCAGGAATCCATACTCTTTGGTTCTTTCGGTAAAGTCACGTGGGTAGAAAATAAAATGAATCACGACGTTTCGGGCGCAACACAAGGGTCCGTCATCAGGTGGGAAAGCGTGGTCTGATGACGGACTTGTGTTGCGCCCGAAACGTCGTGATAGATTTCATTTTATACCCACGTGACTTTACCGACAAAAAAAGCATGTAGTTAAGTTGCCGAATTGTGATTTGAGGAGAGGAACTTATGAGAAAAGCAACGCGAGCTCCAAGCAAATAACGAGTACACAAGTGGTGTTTTTTTTAATGCATTTTATTGCATAAATACAATACCTCTACTAAAATAGTGACAATTATCAGATTACAATAGACTCTGTACAGAAATATAACCTATCAGGTTATGCAGTATGAGGGCCATCTGTAGATTTACAATATACTCTGTAACAATTACAACACCAATATATAACACTATACAGGGCTTCAAGTGATATTTTGGTTAGGGGCTTCTTTGTGTATAATCTCAACATAAACCCGTTCTGATTGGGCAACCAAAACATAATTTGAAGCAAATCTGGATAAACTAATCTTATACACGAGGGGCACAGGATAAGCAAAGCACACACTCCTAACATTATAAAAGTGTTCTAACTTATAAAGCACCAGTTACTCGCATCGTCTATGACGTTTCCTACATCCACTATCGTGCCAGAGCGAAGTAAATTTAGAGTCGTGTTCAAACGTAGACGTTTCGTTCACAGTATAACAAACAAAACGCCCCGATCACTTTCATTTTCACGATGAATGCCTACGTCCCGTTATGTCCCGTTACATAATTTCACTTTTCACGAGTAATACACATCGGCATGAATCCATTCCTATATTCATGACTTTTCAAAATGATATTAAAGTATGAGACTATATTCGTTGGGTTTGTTTTACAATGTACTGCTGAAGCGAGCATGTGAAAGGGGCTGCTGCTGCTTCGATGAGGAATGTACCGAAATCCCCCATTAAAAATCCATTCCGCTAAAATACCGTCTGCAGAGTACAAACTGCCTCTGTGTGTGTGTGTGTTTGTGTGCTTCTCTGCGTCATCACAGCCGCACACAGGAGCCGCGGTGGTCTTCTAAAGATGAGATAAATGGGAGGAGGAAACGGCTTCATTCAAGAAAAAAACAAATCTCCGATCAAAAATTTCGAGTCGACGTTTTTTAAAAACGTCTGCGACTTGTGGTAGATGGAGCAGCATAACCACCATTGTGTGACCCGTTGTGCCAACAAGTGGCCTCTGCAATCCACGCGGAGCAAATGCTAAAACACACACACACACAAAGACGTGGACAAAGCACAGAGCCATTTGTGAAACCCCATCAGCGTTTGCTGAAGAGGTGCACTGATGCCCTCTTGCCTTTTGGTCACCATCAAAATACATTTGGGCAAGTGTGACCGAATGACAGCCAGCAGCAGTGAAGCAATGATCATCGTATTTGGTTGTTTCGGTAAAGTCACGGAGTTAGAAATGAAATAAAATAAATCACGACGTTTCGATCGCAACACAAGCGGTCGTCATCAGGCAATGACGATGACGACCGCTTGTGTTGGGATCGAAACGTCGTGATTTATTTTATTTTATTTCTAACTAGGTGACTTTACCGAAAGAACCAAAGAGTATGGATTCCTGCAGTCACAAAAGCTTCAAATCAAAATTGAATGATAATCAGAATCAGACTATTTATTCATACCGGAGGAATCTGATGAGCTAGAAAGATATTTTTTTCACCCCATAGATGTCCAGTAAGACAAGGGGAGCGCAAAGCCCTTCTGCAGTGCATCTCGAGTGGCGTTTGCACAAAAAAAGGCTGTGGGCGCTTTCTGCACGTTTTTGCGTGATATTTTCAACTCGTGGGTTTTCCCACCTGCACTCTGTTATGGTGCTATGATGGGGGTGTTCTTATCCTTCACAGCTTTGGTTCGAGCACAGCAACACGGGCATTGCTGATGAGTAACGACGACCTCGCGGGTCCAATTTGATGTACATTGGCGGTTGTGTTGTGCCAAACTGGAGGCCTACAATCATGGTTGATGCCATGGTGGCAGAGGTGTTGATTGTCCTTGGGAAATACGTGGAAGAGTGGACCGTACCTTAGCCAGATCACGTTTTCTTTCGCGGACGTGTCGACCGCAAGCATCTTGTGAGCAAGGTGACTGCTAAATATTCAGTCCTCTCAGGAAATCACGTAAGGGGCATCTGTGATGTTTAGAGCACTCTCCTTTAAAATTGTATTACCTGTGCACGACCACAGCGCGGTGTGCTCACAGTGTGTACCATACGTAGACATTCATATTTTAGAAACATTGACGCAAGATGCGTGTCTTCACGTGTCACCGTGGCTTACATGATCAGACTGGGAGACATTGCCATGAACGATGCTGTCATTTTAATGAACACAAAGCACACCCGCAGTGCTTCAGATGGAAACGACGAAGATTTAGAGCGCGGCTCAGAGTACAACTTCAAAACAACAAGAAAAAACCAAACACCAAGAAAGTCACATTTGTCCCTATGAAAATGCAACAATTGAATGAACTGAGCTTTTGTTAATGTGAAAACCTGTTTTTGTACTGTTTCGTTACAATGAGCTACCCTCTGCAGTTGCTTTGCAGTGCTGCACGTGGTCTCATTACATGATCGCAACTCAATGTGACGGCATGCGGCACCAATGTGGGCGATTGACAATTAACTATTACGACTATTTTTTATATTACCAGGTAAGGCCCACTGAGCTACGTAGCTCTTTTACACAAGCGGCCTGGCCACAAATGACAGCTCAACGAAGTGGCTTATCACGTGGAAATTTACAGCAGCCAAATACTCTGAACGTGCGATGTTCATTCTAAATGTGGAGGTAAAAACCAAAGGATCCGGAGAAAAAAATCTACCCGACCACGGAGAGAACATGCAAACTCCAAATATACAGCAGGCATCAGGGTTATGGATCGAATCCACGACCTCCTGTATACCAAGCGAGGTAGTTAACATCTCACCAACCGTGGCAACCCTAACACTTTCGTCTGAACAGCGACAACCCACAAATCAAGACGTTAACCTTTCAACCAGTAACCAATGCAGCACGCGATGAAGCTTCGGAATAAAACACACAGCTCGACGTAACATAACATGTGTGCCAGGCAACGCAAGAGGGTTTCTGTACAGAGGGCAATGCAGGTCCGTATGCCGTACACAGCGACCAAACATATTAAGCCGATTGAATGTTACCATAACACTGGTCAACAAAAAAAACCCATTTTTTTCTGGCCTGGACTTTTGCAGCTGTTTTAGACTAATTTCAGGGTGCTGATTCCAAATCTGATCTCAGATTTGCTCTATCACATCTCATTTTTATGCTATCGGCATACCCAATTTTCATTGATTTTACTCGAAATTAACTCTGTCACTTATGATTGCAAGTTGTTGCGAGTCAGTGACTGCTTTAGTGTTAAAATATGGTGCTGTATTTTTAGGATAGTGTGTTTATAATATAATTTTATGTAGATATCCACATTTATTTAATCTTTTTTTTCTGCAGTTTTCATTGAAAATTCAATATTTGATATCTCAAAACCCTTATGTGATAGACAAAAACTGATGCCAGATTTGGAATCAGCACCCCAAAATTACCTTAAAACCCGTTTGAATACCTTATGCCAGAAAAAGTGTGTTGACCAGTGATAATACAAGGCTCCTAAACAAGTGAACGTTTAGTTGGTTGTCCTTCCCCCGCACCTCCGATTAGCACGGTTGGCTACGTACGGTGCGAAAGAAGTTCAGCATACATAAATTACAAGCAGGTAAATGGTAACAGCAAAGGCGTGTACTACTGTGGAAATACGTACGCTACTGCATGCAATGCTGTAGAGAGCAACGCTTAATGCACCCCTCCCCTATCCCCAGCATCCTCCAACAAGCATCTCCCTCCCGTGAGGGCACGTCCACGTTCGTACAAGAGACGACCCTCTCCATGGGACACTTCGCATCACGTGGTCTCATTACGTGAGCGACTGGAGGCATGCTGGGAAGAGTTGACCCCGCAATGAGGATGTGAACTTTCGTCTAGTGATTGCGAGCGGTGCGCTCTGTTGGAGTGCGACCTGGCGTGATGTTGTTATTATTTTTTATGTGTGTGTGTGTACAGATGGAGAGCCCTCAATCATAGATATGGATTTTTTTTTTAATATATAGTTTAGTAGCAGTCCATAAAGTTGCATGGTTAACATGAATTTGAAATCTATATATGTATTTTTTAATATATAACATTGACTATTATAATACAAACAATACACAACTCCACTTTGTATGGGTTGTAAAACAAAACGTTTTTTTAAGGGTCCCGCGTCCCCAATCCGCACCAACACGTACGTTCTCTCAGTAGATGCGCGGGCGCCTATTCACAACACACGATATTACAACACACATTAAACAACGTCGTTTAGAAGGTGAAACCCCCCCCCACCACTGAATTTAAACACCTGTATTACCAAGTGCCAACACACAGTGTTATGTCTTTTTTTTTATCCCTAGGAGAGCCGTGGGAGGCATAAGCATATCCGTTAACTATTGTTTACATCCGTGCCTCTTCACGCATGCCAGACGGACGTTAATGCTCCACTCTCTCAGACCACCCCAGCACAATTGTGAGACCCCCCCCCCCCCCACCGGACAAACGATATGCACAAACGATACTCAACCTCGTGTTCCCAATGACCACCAACATTCAAAGAGCTATACATTCATCTTTAATAAAATATATCAAATCAAACACCATTTTTTTTTTGTATAAAACTACATATTCCACAATGGGTTTTTTTGTACTATCCTATTTCACATTCAAGGTACACACAAAGTACAGATAACCTCCTATATAACTCAATGTGTAGGAGCCACTGTGCATAATGTGGAGAGGTTTAAAGCTATTTTATCAGTTAAAATCAGTGCATTTATATACGTAATTTAGGATCTGAATAATAGTGTCCGTTATTAAAGTCACCGCCTTAAAGCTGCTATGCCTGTTACCATCACAAAATACAAATATTAACCACGTTCGTACGTGTATGCATGTAATAACAAATATCACAATTATTTCAGGTTTTCGACCTATGCGTGGGATATCGTGTCGTTAAAATTAGCGATATACCGCAGGACTCTATTGACTATTTCAGGTAAGTGTCAACAAAAACCCCCACACTCCCATGTTAGAGCACAAATAGATGCAGGGAAAATGTTGCATGCGCATTTTGATCGAAAAATGTCAGCATGTACTGTATATGTTTTCATCATACACCACACGGGTCGTTCCATCCACAGTTTCCCACCGATCTCGAATGTTCCGTTTACTTTCTTCTCACCGTGCGACCGAATGCCGTGATAGCAAACGGGGGCTGCTTCTCCCCGTATTTTACGCAGGACAGTGCTCAAATATTTATACGCGTATTGAGATTGCTGGGAGAAGTGCCGAGGCTTTGAACTAAAATGCATTTCCCCACCACCCCACCACCACCCTCAAATTTCTCTCCAACATCTTAGCTCGGTGTCAAATAAATGGATCGCCTTGTACATACAACATTAGAACCTGTTTGTCGTGATCACTCCAATAATGCACGAGTAGTAAACCGCGGCCCAATTCATGTTTTGCTGAGAAGTCAACAAAAACAATTTGGGTGGACATATGTCCAAATTTGGCAAACAACAGTTTATCTGATAATTGGTTTGTTACCCTTTTATCTGGCAACAAAACTGACACCTTTTTTTACGAGGAGTCATGTTTGAATTGACCGCAATACCTGCGGTCGGAATGCAAACAAAAAAGACAACTTTGATAATGTATGCACTGTCCTTGAAATTGATTGGTCCACACCCGAGACAGCTTTTCTTAGAGCCTAGTCTCACATGGTGTTGGACCAGATGACCAACACTCGCTGCTTTGAAACTGCTTTGATGTGTTAAGTTCGTTATTCCCCCCACCCATTAGCACGGTTGGCTACGTACGGTGCGAAAGAAGTTTAACATACATACAACCTACATACAAGAATCGGGGCTGTTGGTAAGAAGGCATAGCAGCTTCACACGTTGTTGACTAATGCCGACGGGAATGGCCGAGTGACATCGTGGATGGAAAATGTTTACCGACAAAAACCGTGCTTGGTCACACTTTGAAGGTGTCAAGAATTGTCACATCGCAGCAACGGAGAAAGAAAGCGTCTCGCGAAATATGGAATTGACGCATTACTAACACAAAAAGCGTCGCAATTCCCACCCGACAATGCACAACCGAGACGCGACCATTCACAGTGCTGCCGCTTGACTGTGCAGGCGAAAGGGCTCCACGCGTAACGCAGTTGTGTTCTCCCTCCCCCCGTTTACAGGGGACTTTTATTACAAAGGGTGACGACGATTCACCCGTCTCGAATACGGTCCTGGTGGTGGTGGTGGTGGCGGTGGGGCACCTGCGTTTGATTCATTCCAAGCACCCGGTTAACATCAAGCACCGCCAACGTTGTTTTAGCTGCAAGCCGAATGCGTCGCCGTATTTAAAACGGCGTTCTTTTTACAAGGCGTTGTCTGGAGTCGGTAATTATCAATACAAATGGGTAAGAGAACGATTTGACTTTCGACAGGATGTGTGCTTTCACCCCCCGCCTCCCCATCCTGAGCCTTGCGCTTACATTACATTGTCAACCCATAGTAATGGCTTATTAGATACATTCGACGCCCTCCCAAGAGCTCTCAGCCTCCGTAAGCTCGCGTGGCCCAACAATCATTGCCCCACCCACGTGCCGTTAGCCTACATTCATGGATAGTTACGGCAACTTTTGTTTCTGACAGCACATTTTGTTGCATGGCCGTAGGTGTCAACAGTTTTACCCGATAACATTACACTTGCCCTATGGCTCCACAATCCAAGAAAGTAAGAGATGTGTATTTATACAAATGTAAAAAAAGGGGGTGGGGGTGAAAATGTCTCGGTATTCGGCAAGGTTCCATGTGATGATCAGGTGTCCTGATAAGAAATATTTGGCTCTGCAGGAATTTTAAGCAAATGAAAAATTATTTTGTCAAGGCGCTCTTCCCCCTCCAACCCAGCTTAAATATACGCTCCAAGCCTCGTGGTGTTTCATTCAGACGCTGTCTTCCCGACAGACCTGTTCTTCACCTGAGGACGGCTGTTTGCGTTGTGGCCGAAACGTCGTGATAATTATTTTATTATGTTTTATTTTATTACTTTATAATTTCCCTTCTACGTGACTTTACCGAAAGAACCAAGAAGATGAATCCCTGCAGTCACGAAAGCTTTAAATCGAAATTCAAATGTATATATTTATTTTTAATGCTATCAAGACTGCTATACATGATCCGACTACGGTGGATGTTGTGAGTGAATATACCTGCATAGGCAACGACTGTGTAAGCATGGCATATGACTGAGCCTAGACGATGATGAGGTGGGTAAAAAGCTGGGCCGGTTCATGCTATTTTGAAAAGACAAGAAGATGTGTAACAGCTGTGGGTATAGATTTATTAGAAACAGAGCGATCTTCAGATAGTGCAGATGAATGCACGTTCTATCAGCCCTGAGACAGTGTTGTGAGACTCATAAAAAGGGGGTACTTATTTTATTGACTCGAGAAGGATGATGGGTTGATTTAACTCCTGACCAAGAGTTTACTGTGCGACTGTGAATCGGCACTTTGTGAGAATGCCAAGCAGTTAGGCGAGAACTTACTGAACGTAACAAAGACATCGCAAATATGGTGAAGCAAGTGGTTGGTTAGCTTGCAGGTAAAGCAACCGAGTGAGAAAATTGGGGATACCTAAATGAGCAGTGTCTACAAAGCACGTATGGGGGGGGGGGGGGGTGAAAGCGCATGCAATATTTGAGTTACGGGAATTTGTCAATTTTACCATTGTTGAGCGTTAACAAAACCCTTTACTTTTCTTTACGACTGATAAATGAAACAATTACCTGGATTACACCCAAGAAGCAGTCACGTTTTCACTTGGGTTGCTATTCCGCGTGTTATTCTTAATCGCTCAGTTTCCATGACCACTGCCGACAGGAATGGCTCAGTTGCGTTTCGGGATCAGCAGCAAGGGTCCCCCCCCCCCCCCCGGGTCAACGATCCCACACTTCGTGAGCCCCGATGCTTCCTGGACCCCCCCCCTCCTCCTCCTCCAGGGTCAGGGGTGAAGGGTCAGCAAGCCATCTTTAAAACGTTTATTGCAACAAGATTGAACCCAGGGCTTTGGTTTCTAATTTTACCGCCTTGTTATTTTGAACACTAATGCAGCCCTGAAGCAATGGCGGAGCCGGGATTTTCAGGTAGGGGAGGGCAATCCCTCCAGCAATTAAAAATGATAGGAGTTGTTACTAAGTATATTCGACGCGTGTGTGGCGATGGCACAGCCATCGATCGAGGGTCGAATTCGAACCGCGTTGTGTGATCGGCATCGCGCTCGCTGAAGGTGTTGATGCCTTCAGGGAAGTCGTGGACTGAAAACGCAACTGCGCACAATTCTGTGAGTCACTTACAACCGCTTTGCCGTTACTTATTGCCAATTATGGACTCAGACTATTGTCCTATCATCTCATAGAGTCCCTGACACGTAATAATATGCTACACAGTGGCAGTGGGGGTCGCAAAATGCCGATTTATTACTAATAAACCCAAATGATCCGATCGAAATTAGGGATTTCGATTGGATCATTGGGGGGGCACGTGCCACCCCACCCCCCACTGGCTCTGCCTGTGCCCTGAAGTCGAACCAAGTGATGGACATCGCTGACCTCAATCCCCGTTTTCCTGTTGACCTTGTGACATTGCTACTGGTTTAGAGGTCATCCTGGGTGGACGCATGTGCATCGTTGATCGGATGCGCTTCTGCGGCCGTCTGAAACGCCCTTCCTTCTGATGTTAAGACGCCACTGGAGATATGACTTTTATATTTAGTTTGAAGGCTCGTTTCTTAGAATTGCTTTTTGCGTTTAGTTTGCTGTGTTCTCGCACCTTCAATTGGGATGGTTGGCTACGTACGGTGCGATAGAAGTTCAACATAAATTCAAATATTTTTATTTTACCAGGTAAGGCCCACTGAGCTATACAAGCTTTTATTCAGAAGTGACCTGGCCACAAATGATAGTGGCTCATCACGTGGAAATTTATAGCAGCCAAATACTGTAAAAGCATGTTTCTAAATGTGGAGGGAAAAACCGGAGGATCCGGAGAAAAATCCACACGGCCACTGGGAGAGAGACACGCAAACTCTAAATATACAGCAGCAGGCGTCAGGGATAGGATAGAACCCACGACCTCCTGTATACCAGGCGAGGTAGTTAACACATCTCGCCACCGTGGCGCCGTAACATACATTCATACGGTACGCGTGCCACGGGTCCGTTCTGTGTTCCACTGGAGCACACTTGAGGTCAGGTTGCCCACCCGCAGTACAACTTGGAGCCAGCGAGCTTGGCAAGTGAACGAAAATATCGCCGCGCTTGCTTGCGATCATGGAAAACACGGCAAATTACATTTGCGCTAATCTGAGAGCTAATGCAAATAACTGCCGTAAGTTCAATGAGTATGTTATGGGGGTTAAAAAAAATGGTACGTAATTTTATTGAAAAAAATATAGCAGTGAACTGTATTCCAGCTACAAATGTAAACATTTACCTTTTATTACACTTGTACAACATTTGAAGGGACAAATGCCAGACTTCTGTGAAACTCCAAAAAGTCTGCGCTCCTCCAATTCACGGATCCTAAAATTCGCCCCCCCCCCCTCCGCGTTCCGTGGAAACTCCTAAATTGTGTATGGGGCAAAAGAAATCCTAAACATTCGCTATTTTATCGCAAACGCGGGGAGTCGCGCGGCTAGAAACACTACTTTCTTTCACGATACATCGTGATGGCGCGCAGAAGACGACAGCTGTACGCATAGATGTAAATGTATACAATGTGTTACGTGTTCTTGGTTCTACGTGACTTTACCGAAAGAACCAAGAATATGAATCCCTGCAGTCACGAAAGCTTTAAATCAGAATGTTACGTGTTCCACTTTTTGGTTAAGTTTAGGATATATACTATATCTCTGTATAGCTAATAATATTGTTGACCACACCTATACATTACGTGCTTAGTGTTGCGCATTTTAAGAGGCACGATTCACAAAACACGCAACATTTTCACGGGTTTAATGAGTCGTAGCTAAAACCTCTTAGGGTTTCATCATTTTCTGTCACTCTCAAGGTGTTTTTTTGTTACCGTAGTGCATCGTGGATTCGAGAATCTGCGAACGCGGCCACCCACACATTGACGCGGACTCACAGGAGTTTCACCCAACTACAGTTTGGACAACACAGTGGAAACACCTAACAATAAGCCGCTGGTTATGTTTACGATTGTTCTTTTCATAACACACAACAAAAACACGTCACATTCTATGCCGGTAAAGCATAAAACACATCGATGGGTGTTTTTTTTATCGTATGTATTTCCTGACTTAAAAAGTATATGTCAGATTTACATTGCCATGTCATGATAAGTATAAGTTTATTCCTTGCAGGAAAAAAAAACAAAGAGGTAAGAATAACTGAACAAAAAAAACATCTCAATAAAAAAACCCAGGTTGAAAAAGACTTTCACGCCTCAGAAGTTTCCGAAGCATGCCGGGCAGCATCAGAACATACATTGTAGATTGTCACATTAGGGGGGTGGTGGCGCTGAATGATACGAACGCTGTTAATGAGTGCATCTGAACAGCGGTTTATCTGAATGAAAATTAATCCTTTGTAACTAACTCACATCCAACAAAGTCAGGTGTGGATTTTTGAACAATCAAAAACCACAAAACATTCTGGACAGGGACGTGAAAACAAGCCGCAAAGCATCATAATGTGCCGCGTTCAACTTGTTTACGAGTGTGTGAACTACATTCAGTTGCTCCGTGAAGCTCACTGTTAGAAACCACTTCTTGTTGAGATAATACATTGCTGTACGAAACACCATATCGTGCCATCATAATAACCCAGTGAAAATATTAAATACCAATAAATAACAGGGTAAACCATAGGCACAGTTCATACACAACCAAGACCTTTGCTGGCTGCTCCACAAATATCCTATTTTGGTGTGTTCCAATTATGTGTTTAAGCTACTTGTTGCATCAGAATGGATACAATCTCACAATCGGTCTGGACATTACTAAAGGTCACATGCTGCTATATTTAAACATCCTTTGAGAAGCCACATTTACAGATTGAGATATAGGTGCCTGAACACTCTCGTTTACGTTTAAACATTAAGTGTAGTACATTTACAGTGCGTTATTCCTTCCGCAGGAATATCATTCATGGCATGTTCAAATGTAAACGCTTAAATCGGCGAGATCAATAACAGGTGAGCGTCCTCCGTGACTTCTCTGCAAGGTTTGAGGCTTGTGGAAAGTTAGTTGACAGGAATTATGCTTTTTTGTACCGTATATCAGTTTGACGATTACGTTCAATACACAGCTTATTAACTCCTATGCAGTATTACCACTCCGTTCACAGATGCCTCGTATGACACATTGCATTCAATCGTGTCAAGGAAGGCTACAATCTGGTTCATGTTTTACTTAAACTGGTACTCTGAAAATCCCTGTAGAATGCTTTTACTGAAAATTCTACAAGCATCATTTGTGGCAATTATACATAAGTAAGCAAGAGCTCCGGACTAGTCTGGGTCACATTAGGCTGCAAGTCTTGACTAGATAAATGCTTAAAAGGACCCTGGCTTTGACTTTCTCACGTAATAGCTCAGTCAGGCAGAGCAATGTTTAAATACTAAATCAATTATTATCATGAGATGCTGTCATCGGCTAAGTCACATGGGCACTGCACACCTGTGCAGAAGAGCGCTCGAGCAAACGCTGGGGGGGGGAGGGTTTGTCCGGCACCTCTTGACTTGCGTTTAAAGACTGCGTCGCACAGTGTATGTGCGTGCGTCCGTGCGTGATATAAATAGGACTTATTTTAATCATTATCAGCTGATGAATTAGTGTTAAACAATCCAACGTCTCCCTGGCCTAAAGCAGCGAGTGACACAGCAGCCTTGTACGGCGAGTCAACCAAACTTTAAGGCATACAACAACGTTTTGTCGTTGTTGTTGTTATCAAGACAAGCACAATGCCGGAGAATGCAGATGTCCCGGTAGAGAAGTGCGTTGCCAATTACCAGCAGGGACGTGTCAGAAGACAAGCTGAACGAGCACTAACACAATGGCAAGGTTTGGTTGCAGGTATAAGATCTGTGCCCAAATGCCGTAGGAATATGCGCCGATTGTTGCAAAGTGTATTTGACGAGCGATACAAAATAAATGATAGCTGCTGTGAGGTTAGTCGGCATTGCGCGTCACGACTACGGACCTCACACGCTGCACGCATCCCCCCCACCCACCGCCCCGCTGTGAAAAAATGAACAGGCTCACGCGCTCGCTCCAAGACTCGTGTACGCGATCACCACAGCAGTGTCGCTGAATCGAGTATAAACATTGCATATCACGACTTTGTGAGCAGCAAACAGTATTTACGGCATTTTTTTGTCGACTAAAAACTAATGTACGTGCTATTGAGAGACAAACGATGGGATGACACCCCTTCCTCACTTCATTGCCAATCAGAGTGCATTAGCACCGGACAAAACGATATGTCCGGTGCACAGCCTCGCAGGTATGGGCGGCACATGACCGCTCTACACTGGCCCTACCAGCATGTCCACTTGTACGCTCACCGTGTTCACTTTCAATGTCGAAAGACTCAAAATGAAACACCAACGCCGCTACTCGAGGACAAGCCTGGACTGTGTGGAACAGCTGACGCAGGAGGGAGACGTCAAGCCTGCCGAATAAAGATATGCATTTCAAATGGTTGCACTCGTGCCTTCAGTTGCTTCTAAACGCGTGAGGTTAGAGGTAGAACACTGCTTTGTTGTACGCTTTGGAAAATTGCAAGACGGCGAGCGGGTCACTGTTTTAAATTTGATCGGAAATATCTGAGCGCGGCGAGAGGAATCACGGCGAGTCCTTTTGACAAGAAAAAAATGGGAAACGTGAAATTCACTATGAAACACATGTCACTCACTATGCCATGATAATGCCATGATGCTCGTGACAACATTGTGATGATTTATATTTTTATTCTCTTAGCACTTTCGTAAATGTTTAATTCTTCAAATATTTAACCAATGTTTCTTCTTTTTTTAGAATGTCATTTTAATATTTTATTTACATGTCACTTTTACAGGCAACAAATCATGATTTATAATTTAAATTATTATATTACAATATGAATAAAAGTCACAATCTACAGTACAGTCGTTCATAAAGTGAACTTTCAGCAATTTTGCCAGACCAAAAGTTGATACCGAAATGCATCGATAATTGTTAAAACAGAGAAACCTCACGAAGCCAGACTTGTTTAAGCCAAAATTCACGGTTAGCCGGAAAAGGCTCCCTAAATAAAAACAATAAAATGTTACAAATAAACAAAAACCAATCCAACTGGAACAAACACTGCGTGCGGTTATGATGTGGCCTAAATCTCTACGCTTATTTTGTGTCGGAAAATTCTAAAACGCACGAATTACTTCCGACCATTGCAATAGGTTCACTGAAATTGACGCGCGTATGTGCGTGAGCAATTCACAAGCTATAAAACACGCTTTCACTTCGTTGTTGGTTGGAGTTGGTTGCACCGTGCACGCGCTGCAATGCTCTACTCGTGTTAGATTTCTCTCTCTCACTCTCATTTTAGTTTTTATTTGTTTTAATTTCACAACAAAAGTTTATGATAATTGTTTTTTTACCCTTTTATCTGGCAACAAAACTGACACCTTTTTTTACAAGAAGTCATGTTTGCATAGACTACAATAGCTGCAGTCATAATGCAAACAAAAAACACAACTCTGATAATGTACGCACTGTCCTCTGACATTATCAGAGTTATGTTTTTTGTTTGCATTATGACTGCAGGTATTATGGTCTATGCAAACATGACTCCTTGTAAAAAAAAAGTGTCAGTTTTGTTGCCAGATAAAAGGGTAAAAAACCAATTATCATACTTTTTACTGGCAAATGAGGTTCCAAAGGAACAAAAGTTTATTCAAGCCTGGGATAATCAGTCTGTTTATTGGGTTAAAGAATCATCCATTCTTCCATCTCCGCTGCACGTAATGGAATGTGAATAATTGCGTTTAAAGTATTTGGCCGCGAAACATTTCCACGCGATAAGCCACTTGGTCGAGCTGTCATTTATGGGCAGGTCGCTCGTGAAAAAGAGCCGTGTAGCTAAGTGGGCCTTGACCTGTTAAAATAAAAATAGTTTAGATTTAGTTCAGTGTGTTATTTAAATTGTAGTTTTACTGGGTATCCCCCATAACTGGGCTTATCCCCCCCCCACCCCACAATTAGTCTGGCTTCCAGAGGTTTTACTCCAAGTACAATGGATTTTATGTACCACTGTTTTCACATTTCATTGTTTAAAAATTGTATACTGTTAAAACATTTTATGAATCGATATTTAGGGTAAATGCCTCATAAAACAGTGACATTCAGAATCATGAAAATATTTCCAAATTAACTCAATGTACGAAAGAGCCATCATCAATAATGCAGATTATTACTCTCCTCATATTGTAGACGTCACCGATAGCGATTCGATTTAAATACAGGCATCAAAAATAGATTTTGGAATAATGAACATGAAAAGCTATGAAAAACTATGCATAGAGGTAAAATTTCACTACGGTATACAATGAAGTCACACAGTAGGCCAATGAAAAACAGCAAGCATTGGTATAAACAGCAAAATAATAATAGCTCAATTTAAATTCTAATGATGTTTTACTTGAAGCAGACAAAAGCCGATACTTTTATCTCATTAACCACAATCGCAAACAGTTTTATATCTACTGCTTAACCACCCCTAACAGCACTGATTCCAATCACAAACGCAGCAAATCAAAACCCACTCAACATTTGGCCATGACTCAAACATATTTGCATGTTATATGCCACACATATAGGATTGTTATCGTATGCCACAAAAAGAGACTATGTATAAATGTGGTATATAAAATGTTCTCCAACCATAATTTTAAAAACATAAATTAAATGCTTTAACCTTAGATAATAAAGTCAGCTTTGAAACATCATACACAAAAAAATAACAGCCTCATCCAGAAGACCGCGACACATCTTTGTAAGAATAAAGTGTTAGAACTGTCCATGTACATGAATGATGACAACTTTAAATTACAAAACTGTAGTGTACCTGGCTGCCTTAACCTCATTAACCCAGCGACACGGCTCGCAGGGCAAACACGTCAGCACATGCCTCGGGATCGGCTCAAGGGTCAAGAGGCGGACGGGCATCTTGTGCGCTCAAGTTCTCTCGACTCCCCGTCAGTCCTGGAAGATCTCCAGGAAGAGCGGAGGGAAAAGCACGGAGGGGCACGTCACCTTCATGTGCAAGATGCGGCTGGAGTGACAGGCCCCAATGAGCCGCAGGTCTGTCACCTTCATGAGCAGCTTGGGCCAGAAGTGGTTAAGGCGGTGCTCGCGGTGGTTGATGTAGTGCTCCAGAGCCAGTAGGTAGGTGTCCTGCAGCTTCTCCACCTTGTCCACATTCACCAGCCCAGGCCGGTCTTCGGTCACCCAAAACAAACAAGGGCCCAGCGAAACAAAACGTGTCAAGGCTTTTTTTTTTTCTTAAACTGCCGCAAAACCACTTGACGAGTCAAGTGACCGTCGGTTAGAAAGCGCCTCGCGGTGTGTCGTAGACCAGTAGACGTAAACAATGGGTGCCGGTTAATGCTGCGGGTGAATAAAACACCAGCGATTCAACGCCGGCAGCTGCACCAGTGGGCGTTAGAGATCTCGTGACATTTTTTATTTTCAAGAGCAGGCGACTGTGTGCCAGCGTCACTGTCCAAATTGACCAAATAATAAACTTTAGCAGCAAAATACTTAACTGCGATTAAATCCCTCCCCCGCCCCCCCGACTGGCAGAGCACAGAGCTTGGAGATGTGTTGGCACCGGCGTCTGGCTGCTTTGCAGCTTATCTGCCCTAATGAGGCTCGATGCCCCCCCCCACCCCGTCGAGTAAACTTTTTTTTATGTTTTTGTGTTCCAACATTATTTTGTTGACGTAACTTTGCCGACCCACCCCCCTATTGGACATCTGTGAATAAGAGCTTCATGACTCCATCAGATTCCTCCAGTCTCTAAATAAAGATTCTAATATTATCTTGCTGTGCTCGTGGTGTGATATAGAGTAATACGACTTGTGCAAAAAAGCCCAGGAGTCAAAGCATCACTCGAACTCCACGTGCAAGTGGTCGATATTGCATATTCCTAAGGTCAGTCTCTCCAAAGGATGACCACTTTAACTTCCTAACTTGTGGAACTAAGTTCGTCCGCCTCAAAGAGATTACAGGCCAGGACCACATCTAACGAGGATTTTACTCCCAACTTTCCAACTGTGGGCAAGTTGGGTACGGAATAGGTGGTAAAATAAACGTGTGTTCTACCTGTGGTGTGCGTGCGTATAGCGACACGATGTGGCTATAGCAATTGTGGTAGCAGCCCTATAGATCATGGTATTTGTGTTATGCTGTAAATTAAAACTATTCACCATTCGCTCATTAGACGTGAAAAAATACCAGCCACTCAACTGACACGAATGGTCTGATATGCAATATTCACCAGACTCACCACTCAAAAGATTAACCTGACACTCACCAAACTCACCTCTTACTTATGAGACACTAACCACTCACGTGACACTCACCAGGGTCCACCCACCTGACACAGACATAGACATGGCTAAAAAGGCATGTCTCCTAAAATCTGTGAATTTGGGTCACTTAGCGGAAATGTCTGTACTTTGTGAATTTTCTACATATTATTCGCAGACTTCAGGAATTTTTCCACCAGTGGTACTATACTACAATAAAACTATTTTCTTTACCAGTTAAAGCCCACTGACCTATATTGCTCCTTTTCAGAAGCGACCTGGCCACAATAAGCTCAACGAAGTGGCTTATGATGCGCAAATGCATAGCAGCCAAATAATCTAAACGCATGTTTCTAAATGTGGAGGGAAAAACTGGAGGACCCGGAGAAAAATCCATGCGACCATGGGGAGACCATGCAAACTCCAAATATACATGCATCTTCAGGGTGGGAATCAAACCCACGACCTCCTGCATACCAGGCGAGGTAGTTAACATCTCGCCACCACGGCCCACGTCACCGCAGACTCGAGGAGTTTCACTGTACACCCCATTGGGGTGTCACTCCTCTACGCAGTACATCAATAAAAAAAATAAAGACAAAGATCCCCCATATAGCCTTAACAGACTGTTGGGGCAAGTGCTGTAATTGAGCACCTATGAAGGCCAGCACAGCACACAAGGAGGTGGGTGGCCAGCACCACGCCCGACCGCCTTTGTCTCCCCAGTGGCTGTTTACACACCGCACCAGGCACTCATTTGAGGCCGAGTCGGCCTAGGGGAGGCCCAGGAATGGTTCAGATATTCATCACCGGTGTTGGCCGTGAGAGGGAATCAAACTCGGGCATGGGCAGACTCTCGCCAGTAGGCGGCGCACCACTCCCTGGGGTTGGCATGCGGTCGTCAGCTTTGTTGAACCTCCCATGCAGCAAAGCAGTGAATAACTACCAACAATTATATAGCAATAAAATAGACACAAAAAACGTACTACGCTGTACACAGTGGGATACGGCGTAGAGCTCTATGCAAATCGTGTGTAAGGGAATTCTAGACGTGCTGATCTAGATTTGGGTGTGTAAGACGCAAAATCCTCGACCATCGTAATAAATGAAACAGACGTCCGTTTCTGCACTTGAACATCTAAAGTCACGTACTAATCTTCACACGCACGCTTTCGCAGTCAATGTTCGAATTGACAATTGAGTTTTTGGTTTGGCTGCGGAATGATCCGGCCAGATAACTGCGGCAAGATCCTCCGACCACGCGACACGGCCAAACAAACCGAAATGTCACATCGCTGACAAGGGTTTAACTCACCAACTGTTATCTTTTCAGCCTCGCTAACTGGCAAAGTGAAGAATAATTCTCACACTAAAAATTTAGCAATTAGATGCACGACACCTCGCTTGAGAGTAAGTCAAGCATCTCCAAGAAAATCAAGTCAGAATAACCGTGTCACCTGACCCAGCTTCTTAAAAATGTATAATCATTGGTCCAGTTAAATTGAAAATATTTAGAGTTAATACATTGACAAATGAGTAATATATAGTTTGAATCTCATAGCTTGTTCCTGCCAGGAATCTCAGTGAGTTTACATGGAACACCTGGGTATGTCCCATGACCTCCTGCAAATGAGCCTCTGAAATTTCACACGGGCGCAAGGCACGCCTAGTCACTTTGGTGACGTCACCAACCACTCACTGGTGAATGGGGGCTGCTGTTGCTACTTTTGCTGTGCGTAGGTGAAATATCACACTGTGTGTTTAGAAGAGTCTATAAAATGATCAAACTATTTCTACTTTACCAGGAGAGGCTCACAGCGATATTCGCTCTGTTTCAGAAGCAACCTGCCCACAAATGATAGCTCAAGGAAATTGCTTATCACGTGTAAATTGATGGGATCGAACCCACAACCTCCCGTATACCGGGCGAGGTAGTTAACATCTCGCAGCATGGCTCCGTCATGCTCTCACTTACCCGTGGACATGAGCAGCACCGCCTGCAGTAGCGCCACCTCCGTGTCATCCAAGCTGAAGGCCGCCAACGAGCGGCCCAGGTCAAAGATGGCGTCCGACACAAGGCCGAGGCCTCCGTTCTTCAGCTGCTCCTTCTTGACGGCGACTTCGCCGTTGAGCGTGAGCGTGTCGCTCTCGGGGTCGTAGCGCACGGCGGCGCGCAGAGACATGATCTCCATGCAGCAGCCCTTGAGCAGCACGATCTGGTCCTCGCACGGCAGCTGCGGGGAAAGGGCGTGCACGCTCCACATTGGGCCCTGCTCTTTCATAATAAACCTCGTTGGCAAATGCTGCACTATACTTGGCAAATTTCGATGTAAAGCTTTCGTGACTGCAGGGATTCATCTGCTTGGTTCTTTCGGTAAAGTCACGTAGAATGGAAATAATAAAATAATAAAAATAAAACATAATAAATAAATTTTATCATGGTTTTTTAAATTTTATTATGGAAATAATAAAATAATACAAATAAAACATAATAAAATAATTTTATTATGTTTTATTTTTATTATTTTATGTGACTTTACCGAAAGAACCAAGAATATATACTTGGCGAACTCATTATCCCCATTACCAAGAAGCCCAAGGCGTCTATCCAGTTTCCTTGTTAAACATCCCTAGGACAAGAATGTGAATGGGTGACGAAGACTTTGACATTGCGCCACACCAACCGTTTTGAAACGACCTTGTTTCCTCCCCCGACATCGTAAATATTCCTTAAAAACATATCCTGAAGCAGACGCTTAGTCCTGGATACAGCCACATATGCCGATGTGATTTGTAACTTTGATCATACCTGTATAGTTCAATGTTCATGTGCCATTTTATTGAGGGACTACTGCAGCGTGGTGTTATCTTGCTGTGGTCTGGGACTGTTGTTGTTTTTGCTGCCTCGTCCAATGTCGATAAATCGTACTTATATATTGGGATAATTATTTACTTAGCATTTTATCTATTTGCACTATCGTTTTTTGCATTGTTCGCCGTTGTAACTTGCCGACCCACTCATACTGGACATCTGTTAAAACATAACTTCATAGCTCATCGGATTCCTCCGGTAGTCTAAATAAAAATTCTGATTGGTCCACAAAGGATTCGTCGACACTAGGCTCTGTGGTTAGCGAGCAGCTCCAGGATTGCCTGCTGTTGGCCAATCACTAAACTGCTATTTCAGCCAATAACAGATGACGTCACCCACACAAGTAATGCGCATTTCAAAACAATGCTCACAGTAGAACTCCAAAATTCCGTGGCGATGTTGGACACGCGTGTAGCGAACCATGTAACCTGTGGCACACTGAGATATTACTCCGAGAATACACGCGGCTGCCTGACTCCCAAGGATCCGTGAAAATGTGCAGGTTATAGGAGCAACGAGAGCATGTGACGAACCACTCTCTTGACCCGCAGAACATTTACGCATTATAGGAGTTGCCACGTCGCAAATCTTCCATATGGCTCTGCAGTTAAGTATTTTTAAAACTAATTATCCAAGTTTTTATTATCCTCAACTGCATTACTGTCAATCTGCATCTTGGTTGTCTCTGCATCTCCAATTGTCTCTCTACATTTGTCTCTCCCCATCTCCATTTCTCTCTCCATTTCAATTTGTCTCCTTCCATTAACCATCTCTGGCTGAATCTCCGTTGCTCGCTGTTTCTCTGTTTGTCTCTCTGTATCTCGGAGAAACAGAGACGGGTTCGAAGCATTTCTGTGATGCGAACGTAGATATTTTCAAGAAGCCAGCGACACTTTAAACACTGCTGCAGTAAAAACAAAAAACATCTCCATTTCCAGTGTCTCAATTATCGGACAAATTATTCACTACTATCGGGAAACTTTCGTGGATAATAGAAAATTTTAGCCACACAAAATCCTTTAAACGTTTCAGATTTCCACCCCCCCCCCCCCCCCCACGACTTACAGTTGTAGTTTCTGCGAACCGAATGGGCACTGAGAATTAGGATTTGCAAATTGTTAAATGACCGATAATTTTCTTTTATTCTGTGGGCCTATCTCTAAACCCATCTTACCCATATGCCTTGCCAGGCTTGCCCTGGGCACACAAACTAGGCCACAAAGGGCTCAGGGCCTATGGGTAAGCCCACAGAAAGAAAAATAAAATAATAACAGATTGTTCTATGTGTGTTTTGGGTGTACATGATCAGAATCAGAAGTGTATTATCCGAGTAAATTACCAATTGAGGTATACAGCTCTTTCTCAAGGGCGACTCGGCCAGCAGACAGACAGGGCAGCAAGAGTTCATAAACAAGGTATCAAAGATGACAAATAAATAAAACCAAACTATCTTACAACACAATTACATACATTTGCATTGTTTCCACCTCTATAATGCACACATGATTCCTTGTAAAAAGGTTACAGTTTTGTTGCCAGAAAAAAGGGGGAAAACCCTATTATTATATTTTGGTACTGGCAAAGGAGGTCTAATGATGTGTGCAATCCGTGTATGTGCATCTGTGTGTAGTCTGTGTGTATTTAATTGTACGTATGAGCCTGTTTTGTCTGTACGTCTTTGCCTTTGTGTGTATATGCATATATATGTGAAACACCAAAGTAATGTAATAAATAACAACGCTGCAAGAAGTTGCATCAGCTGACCTCGGTAAACATGGGCAGCTTCTTGGCAAAGTCAACGACCCGGGTGATGGACGGAGTGATGATGGCTGTGAAGTGGGTAAAGGCCTGGAGGTCCACCTTGTCATCCCCATCCAGGCTGGACAGCATGGACTCCTGGCCAATATCCTCAGACTGACGGTGCACATACATAGAAGACAACAAACCAACACGTGCATCAGTAGACTACCCCCACTTTGCCGAAGATGTGAGGGGCATTTTTCACACTGAAAAAAAAGACGCGGCACGTTTTAGACACGGGCTGATATTTCCCGTAACCGATATTCCCTGAACGTGTCGCGATGATTTTCAGCAAGAAGAAATGTTACGCAAGATAATTAAATTCAGGTGTGCAATGACTACACCCTTAAACTTTAATTACTAAAGAGTAGGTTTTAGAGTAGGTTACCATCCAGTGTGAATTAAAATAGTCAGTAAATGTGATCACATCTGAATGTCGTGTACAAAACCTGTGGCCATATTTATTTTACAGACAAGAGGAGTTAGTTGTTGGTAAAGGAATAAAGTAAAGTCGTGAGCCTCGACATGAACAGGGGGGAAAACAGTTCCAGACCATGTGACCAGCAGAGGAGAATGACTGGGTGCTTTAATATCTTCAAGTGTACCTTGGAACACGGAAAAAGTTTAACTTATCTTCGGCAGCCATCGGAAGGTTCCGTACATTGTGAACCAGTAATAGCAGCGTTCTGGAAGCAGGCGAATAAGGCGACCACAACCCTTTCAAAACACCAACGCATGGCCCCTGAGAGCACTGCTCTAGCGAAGCTCGCATCCCTCGAGGACAAAGCAGTGTCTAACAAACGTGTGTGTTGACAACCACACGTGTACATAAATGTGTTGAACTTCTAAAATGTCATCTGTTTTTTTTTAAGCTGGAAAAATGGTAAAAGGATGGCCCCTTTGACACGTAGGCTTTAGCGACCACTATTATTCGTCACAAAGGTTTTTTTGGGGTTGGATCGCGCAAGTATAAACGTGTCCTTAAACCCGCCACAACCCGACACAGCCAATTAGTAAGGCTCGTCACGTAAAACAAAACGTGCCAATTGGTTACTACTTCAGCCCACCGGTGTGGTGGAGAGTAAAGCGCCATCAAGACAACGGCGCTGCCCGTTGCGCACTGAAGCACGTGAACCAGAGGTCGCAACCGGGTACCCGATACCCCTACCCTACCCGATACCCGGCTACCCGTACCCGGCCAGGTACAGGTACAGGTACCCGTTTGCGACCCTGGTGCGGCCGGATACGGGTAGACCTTGAGTCACTGGTGAGTAACCGTTTGTCACTCATTTCGGGTAGGGTACGGGTACGGGTAGGGAACGGGTACCCATTTGCGACCCTGGTGCGGCCGGGTACGGGTAAGGAATCAAAACCTGTTTGCGACCTCTGGCGTGAACGTGACTGCGCCGAGCAGCGCGCCCGCGGCATTCCTGGAGTGCACTGTTCGGTTACGGCGCGAGAGTAACGCAGTTGCTGACCATGAATCGCCTGTGCTCCTTCCACTGGCTCCCCTGGGCGTTGGTGGTGCAGTGCGCGGCCGTGACGAGCTGAATCAGCTCCCACTCCTTGTCGCTGGGCCCCGGTCTCTCGATGACGTTGCGCCGCTTCTCGTCCTGCTTGCGCCGCTGCCGGTTCTCCTCAATCAGACGCCGCTTGGCCAGCCGCTTGCCGTCATCCAGCACCACTGCCGCCGCAGCCGGGAGACGCAGCCGCGGGTTAAACGTCGCGGAGGGCGGGGGGGGCAACGGGGGACATCTGCTACGCACCCCGCGTGCGATAACAGGGACGCAGAAGTATTGCACTCTTATCGCCCTCGGCTGTCAAGTTGAAACAAGTGGAAGAGTGACCCCGCTACGGACGTAAGCATTAGGGGGGACGAGCACATTCATCGCGAGCATTTTGTACCCTCCTGGCACAAACTACTATTTTATGGATTTGTGTGTTTTTTATTTAACACGTACCAGGCTTTCGCGACCAATATTATTCATAATCAACGTTTTTGGGTTTAGATCGCGTTATTTATAAATGTGTCGTAACCCTCCACCACCCGACACGGCCAATCAGTAAAAAAGTGTCACGTTGACAAAAGACAAATAGTTCACTGCTTTAGCCCACCGCTGTGTGAAGCATGAAACCACAATAAAATTGTGAATGTTGTGGTTTCACGCTTCAACACACCGGTGGGCTTAAGTAGTGAACTATTTGTCTTTTGTCAACGTGACACTTTTTTACTGATTGGCCGTGTCGGGTGGTGGAGGGTTATGACACATTTATAAATAACTTCATCTAAACCCAAAAACGTTGATTATGTTTTTTTATTTGTTTACAATTTACAAAAGCAGCAATGAAAGAATTGCTATTCTGAGACAATTATCGCTGCCGACACCAAAACAAATACATTCTGTAGGGCGGTGCTCAGGTGCTGTCTACAGCTATTGGGTTCTTTTATCAACATTGGAGATGCTGTACAGAATCGTAATCTGATCAGGTGGAGCTTAAAACCGATATGTTGTGGAGTTTAAGTGGGGTCGTAATTATATTCAGCCTATTATCGCTGGAGGGATTTTTTGTTGTTGTCCTTCCCCGTACCTCCGATTAGCACGGTGCAAAAGAAGTTCAACATAAACGGAATGGGCCCCACTTTATAACAAAGTAAACAGTGGTCACCTTATAAGCCAGAAGAGAGGGAACATATTATTAAACCATAAATATAAAACACAGGCGGTCTCCAATTCACGGCAGTCCGATTTACGGCGATCCGCATTCACGACATTTATATAACGCCACCATGAATCGATTTACGATGCAGAAACTTGATTTACGATGCATCTTCCGATACGACTCCGAACACATTTGAACAGAGTCGGTCTGGTTTCCGATGTGACTTGGCATGGAGCTTTTGTGATTCTCAAGTGTTTTTTTTTTAACTATTAAACCTATTCGCAAGCGAAGGGCTCACAAGTGATGTCATCACATCTATCCCTCTATTTAGGAAAAGAAACAGGATTATTTATCTACAAATCTGGCTGTCCCCCTGATGATGCAAGTTGTAATTCATGTCGAAACGTCGTACTCAGATTGTAAATGTTGCGGCTGTGCTCTCCAACACACCGGTTCACGTGACAAACCTTACTAGTTGGCTGTGTCGAGTGGTGGTGGGTTTAACGACAAATTTATAAATTTATGGGACCTAACCCAAAAAAACCCGATATTATCTATTAAACCCTGTTAAACATGGCTTATAAAAGGAAAAACACACCGGTAAGTGACGTTTCTACTATTCATGGGAAAATAGGGTCCGATTTACGGCTATTCCATTTGCGACGTTGTTTCCAGGGTACGCATTGTGTCATCCTCGCAGTGGCTTTTGGCTGCCCATCTAACAAAGACGATCACTGCATGGCACGCTTTCACATGCGCCTCTGCGGCCATCTGGAAAGCACTTCCTTCTGATATTAGGAAACCATTTTTAAATGTCAACTGAAAACTTTGCAACTGCGTTTTGTGTTTAGTTTGCTGTCCTTCCCCCGCACCTCCGATTAGCACGGTTGGCTACGTACGTTGTTGGACCAGATGGCGTCATCTGGTCCAACACCATGTGAGACTAGGCTCTAAGCAAAGCTGTCTCGGGTGTGGACCAATCAATTTCAAGGGCAGTGCATACATTATCAGAGTTGTGTTTTTTGTTTGCATTCCGACCGCAGGTATTGTGGTCCATGCAAACATGACTCCTTGTAAAAAAAAAGGTGTCAGTTTTGTTGCCAGATAAAAGGGTAAAAAAACAATTATCATATTTTGCTACTGGCAAAGGAGGTTCCAATGGTGGTGCGTGAAAGCAGTTTAACATAATACATACATTGTGTGACATCAAGTGCATCGTGGCGGACGCGTGGATGTAACGTACGGTCAGAGGCCATGCCCACAGCGATGCACTTCTGGTAGCGGCACTCTTGGCACTGGTTGCGTGTGATCCGGTCGATGATGCAGCTGCCCTCGTACTTGCACGCATACGAGGGGTGCAGGTTTTTCTGGATGGTGCGCCTGAAGAATCCCTGCAATGAAAGCACACGGCTTGGGTTCTTAGAAAATGTTTTGCACTCCCCCCTATGCAAAGTTACCGCAGCATCATCCGCGGTACCACACATGGGTGCTGCTTCCGCGACTTTGATGAAGTACAACAGCGACGGGTTTTGGGAAAAACAATCGATTGTGCGCGCAAACTCATGGGTTTTTAGCAATGAAACCCAAACGACGACAAAAATAAGGGTATTTGCTTCCCATGTTGTTAAGCGGCAACCGCTCTGGTCATTCTTCACGGAGAGGCTTCGTCGTATGTGTGGGTCGTCATGATGGTTTTGTGGTCACATTCACTTCGATGTATTTTGGTACGCAAATCTGTAAATCACTCCCATCTCCAGATCACCTCCTATTGGCACCATCACTTCACCCTAATTAACTAATGCCGCAAAAAAGGTCGCAGTGATTGCACAGCAGAAATTAAGGCATTAAGTGAATTCGGGCAAAAATGTGGGTAACTTTGTAAAGGTCTTGCCTTTAAATTTCGATTTTCAGACGCTGTCGCCTCGACAGACCTGGTTTTCACCTGAGGACAGCTGCTTGCGTTGTGGCCGAAACGTCGTGAGAATTATTTTATTATGTTTTATTTTTATTATTTTATTACTTCCCTTCTACGTGACTTTACCGAAAGAACCAAGAAGATGAGTCTTGCCTTTAATCAAGGTCAAGAAATCACCTTGGCCAATGCTGTCCATGGCTCCACACCTCACTCTCACCTGTTTCCTTCAGCCAGGTACTGCCGTTGTTAAATTGACAGCTGACCTCCGACTAGCACGGTTGGCCACGTACGGTGCGCAAAGAAGTTCAACATGCATACAAACAAAGTTTACTCTGACAGTATCCCACAATCTGGCTTTCGGTGTTCCCTTCGGCGACAAGCTCGCAATTACAGTCTTCACAACCTGCTGCTCGAGTGTGAAGTCATGTCCCATCTATCACGACTTCCTTTTCCTGATCACATCCATAGCATATTGTAGATTAGCACGGGTGGCTACGTACGGTGCGAAATAAGTTCAACATACATACATACATATTCCTTGCCACGTGATATATGAACTTCCAAGTTGACCGATAATATGAGCATCCTCTGCATGCACAAAGGCCAACGTTTATTTTTGTTATTTTGTTCAAGCCCAACATACACCAATTTCCCTTAATGTATACAATTATTATGCCGCCCATAACAACTGTTCGTGTTGGTTGTGGTTTTTCTGCGACGAAACATTTTAACAGACTGCACTCTCAAGCACGAATGCCAGTCATGTGACCAAATCATTACATTGCTGAATATTGGGAGGCGGCAGGCAGCAATTACAACCTCACCCCACCACCTCCCGGCAATTCAATTCAACAATCAATCCTCTTTTAATGTTGCGGTCATCGTAGCAGACTCTGGTGGCTATGGAGTAGGGGGGCAACATACAAAAGAGATAACCGCAGATTGTTACGCACGCAACTCGATCCACGTGTCGTGCGCTTTAACCATCGATGGATTAATTGACGCGTCGTTAGTTACACTGCTGATGTCGGGCGCCAGATATTATTTCTATTATTTTTATTTTATATTTTTACCTACGTGACTTTACCGAAAAAACCTAAGAGTAGTAATGAAGTAATTTCAGTTTCAGCTTGGCATTCTTCATAACACCAGACCACAAGTTTTTGCGGTGGTCTTGTTTCCTACGAAAATGCGGCTTTGCCAAGATCTCTGTTAAGTAAAGTTCGCGTGAAATGATGAATGTACAGCGATTGCCGAAGGTCGTCTCACTTCCCAGGACTGTGCACGCTTCAGTTGCGCTTCTCAAGGAGAGCGCGCGCGGCATGCTTGACATCTTATAAAACACAGCGCAAGAGATACAACGGGGGGGGGGGTCCCTCGAATCACCATGATTCGTAACAACCATTTACCTCTCCTCTCATCGATTTGACGATTTGCACATATTGGCGGTACACCCGTGTGCGGTATTTCCCCGCCATTTGCAGCCCCGGTCCGAAAGTCCTGCGGGGTGCGTTAAAACTCGTCCTCGTGATGTCGAAGTCGTCGGAAGACGATTGTCAGTTCAACATTTGATTACAGATTTTTATGAGAACCGGTGTGTTATGCTGCACCGTTGCACCGTCAATACGTCCAGTTGGTTGTCATGATCCAGGGTCAAGGTTCAATCCCAGAATCCACCTTGTTTACATTATCATCGTTACTGTATTTTTGTGTTGCTTTTCTCTTTCTCTCTCTTGCTTGTTTAGTTTTGGTTGCTTTTGTAATCCTCAATTCAACCTAAGCATATTCTGCACTCCGATTTGCATTAATTGTAAAAAAATAAACGATTCTCACATCTAAATATTCGACGCGTGTATCTTGACCATGAGAATTAATTTCAATTGATAAATCGACGAATCGTTACACGTACATTAGTTACTGCGCGATAATTAAGTGCATTGCAGTTTCTGGCATAAACTCTTTATTGGGGGCACGTTTCCATGATAGCGCATGAACCACCACTTACACTAACTGCACAGTTATTATGGGACGCACCGAATACAATCTGCTCCTGCACACGCATCTGTGCACGTGACGGTTAATTTTATCTGTGTCTGGCATGAGCCTTCCCGAGTATCACTTGGCCTATAATAAGAACATCGTGCAGTGTGAAAGCACATCACACTAACGAAGACAAAGGTGGACTTGGCAGAGTGCTGGCTTTGTCACCCTGCCACGCCGTGAACTTTCCCCTGATGGACTCCACCTTCTCAAAAGAGGATTTATATTTTAAGTTATGACATTGTTCTAACCGAGTAGATCAGAAGATCTGACAGAGAGCGGCATATATCAATGAGATGAATAGGTCAAAGTAAACTCCGAAAAAGGAAACATATGTACTTTATCCCAACCAACAAAGTAAAATAGGTGATATTTACCCCAAGTGAGGACATGAGTTGGGGCACTAAGGTTTACTAAATGTCAAGTTCAGAGGGTAGAAGGGAGATGTGATAAACCGTTTCAGGGTGCCGTGGTGTAGAGATGTTAACTACCTCGCCTGGTATGCAGGAGTTTGTGGGTTCGATCCCGACCCTGACGCCTGCTGTTGTATATTCGGAGTTTGCGTGTCTCTCTCCCCGTGGTCACGTGGATTTTTTCTCCGGGTCCTCGGGTTTTTTCCCCTCCACATTTAGAACCAACATGCACTTAAAGTATTCAGGCCGCTATACATTTCCGCACAAGCCATCATTTGTGGCCAGGTCGCTGCTGAAAAGGAGCTGTCTACATCGCTCGAGTGGGCCTTACCTGGTAAAATAAAAATGTTTAGTTTAAAGTTCATCCACAAGGTGGCGCCCTCGAGTAAGGATGGCATCTCCTCGCACGGCGTTTCCCCGATTCGTTTCAGGTTGATGAACCCCAACAACCTCCCCCAAACCCCGTTATTGGAATCCAACTGTTTTCACGCCCCAACAATACAGCTAAAACCCTTCAATACTCGTGGGGTTTTTTGTTTTTACTCGTCGCGTTTCGCGTAAACTTATTGCAGTGTTATTTAAAATTTACGGGGTTGTATTTGTGGCCGTCCATAAATGACGTCACGCGATTTTGGACGATTTTTGACCCCCCCCCCCATCGTCACACGGCGTCACAAAAAGTCAGACCCCCCCCTCAAATATGACGTCACAAAGCTCTGCCCCCCCCCCAAATAAAACATGCTTCAAATCGCTTTAAACTATTGTCATTGCAGTGCGTATTTAATGTGGCGCTGCACTCTGATGCTGTAGGAGAAAACATTTATTAAAAAGTCCATTTAATTAAGTAGAACGTTTTGTCTATATTTATTTAAAGTTGCGCATTTTGATGTGACGTCACATTTCTCAACCCCCCCCCCCTCGTCACACATCGTCACAAATGTCTGACCTCCCCCCCTAGGTGCGTGACGTCATTTATGGACGGTCCCTTTTTAAATAGCTCCCTACTAACTAACCGACAAGAAGTGGCGAGCCATTTGGAGCGACTTTTCCCGGCCGCACCGTTTACAGATGAGTGCTTTTCCTCTGCATTCGTGTTTGTTGAACTTATTTCGCACCGTACGTAGCCAACCGTGGAATTACGTTTACTCGATAACATCAATTGATTCATATTTGCACGTTAAAATGTGTTTACGTTCATCACTCTCAAATCTCAGCTGAATAACACAATGCTACACTACAATATATGTATTCATTAATATACACACACACAGTTCAAATGTTCATGTTTAAACGCAACGTATGTTTATGCCCCCCAAAACCTATTTTTCCTCAAGCTTTGAGTATTAATATTCGCGGATTTAAGATTCGTGCCGTTCTCCAGGTAAGTATTCCCCAACAAATACGAAGTGTTTACTCTACATAAGTCTGTATTACATCAATAATTCCATGCATAGCCCACATATACAAAAAGACAAAGCTCCCCTCCCCCCCATAGCCTTATCAGACTGTTGGGGCAAGTGCTGTTAGCGAGCACCTATGAAGGCCGCATTGTACACGAGGGGGTGGGTGGTCAGCACCACGCCCGGCCGCCTTTGTTTCCCCATTGCGATGTTTACACACCGCACCAGGTACTCATTTCAGGCCGAGTAGACCTAGGGGAGGCCCACAACTGGTTCAGATAATCGTCACCGGTGTTGGCCGTGAGCAGGAATCAAACTCGGGCTAGTAGTGCAGCACGCTGACCGTTGCACTACCACTCCCCACATATACACATGCCATGTACACAGGCACACACCTACACACATACAAACACACATACAAATGCACGTGCACACACTTAATTTTTGTAAACGGCCACTGCCCGTAATACCAACTATGATAGATTACATTTTATTTTAAGGAAGTTGTTATTTACAAACTTTTAGTATGTTTTGCCACGGCGCACCCGTAAGACTGAACGCTTATTATCCGCGCCCTCTGCATGCTCCCAGTCAATCACGAATACGCCGCGCTTATCGCACACACTCGGTAAGCTCTCTAGAATAACAACGCTGTTTTAAGTCTGTTGCACAACTGGCTTAGACTCAATGACGGGTCAACAAACCGTCTGCCACCGAGCAACCGGTTCCGGATCCTCGGGGGTTGGAGACCCTAATAGGGCTGCCTTGGCCGTATCACCGCACAAGGCGTGGTTTGGGCTAACCCCTCCGATTCGTACGGCGCGAAAGAAATTCAACATACGTGCATACGCACGTACACAACACAACCCGGTCACGCCAAGGGTGGCACAGTCGGGTTTTTTACAATCGGGTTTAATTGTCTTTTTTATATTAAACCCGATCATCTGAGATTGGGAGAAATCCGGTTTAATTGGTTCTAATTGCAGAACCGCACTTCGCCAACTTCTCAACGATGGGCTTCGTCCATTCCAAATTAAGGAACTCACTGGCGCCCACGATTGTGGAGGAGAAGCTCGTGTTCATCAAGACCAACCTGCCCGCCGCATTCTACGACTACCCCGTGCCCGATGGCCCCCTGAGTACGATAGCAGCACCGACGAGGAAGCAACCTAAGCCATGGATCAGAGTTTCGTATTCATTAAACCAGGTTGTAATTCCCCGAAATCGGGTTTAATTGTATTAAAGAAAAAACCCGATGCCTGCCGCTGGAAAAATCGGGTTTTTTCCACCCATGGGTCACGCAGATCACTCCCGTTCGGCTGTGTGGGCACGCGTCAAACCTTGCATCCTTCGCAGGTGATGCACCGGTAGTGATAGCCAGTTGCCTTGTCCCCGCATACCACGCAGGGCTCGTTCTTGTCCAGGTAGCTGGGCATATAGGCACCTGCAAGCGAGAGGTAATTTGATTTCCGATGTAGCGATATTGCATTGTTGCAAGCCATCTTCAAAGCTTAACATGGCAATGTTCCAAATGTCAGCGCCTCCATCCTGTGTGGGACAGTCATCTTATCTTTCCATTGGCAGCCCTCGATCAGGGATGGAAATTCCACAATCCAATTGCTGAGGTTCGTCTCTCCATGGCGGCTACAATGACTTTTAATGAAATGTTTATTCAAACATGTTTATAGATGTTCTTGTGAAATGTAACATTGCATTCAGTTTATTTGAATTGTTACACGGATTATCAAATTTGTATGTATGTATGTTGAACGTCTTTCGCATCGTATGTAGCCAACCGTGCAAAATTGGAGGTGCGGGTTAAGGACCACAAACTAAACACGAAAAGAGTTCTAAAGAATTGAGTTTTTATTTATTTAGATTTAAAAATGCCTGGACTCCTGTGGCTTCGGTGTGGCCAGTTGCCCGGCTATGTTACATGGGAGATCTGTGGTGTGTGAACACAATAACAAAAGCAAAAGACAAAAACATCAATATTGCAGACAGTGAGTACGTGGTCCTCAAGGAATATTGTACAACTCACAAACGAGGGGTTTTACAGCCGTAAACAAAACACATGCAAATCGATAACAAGAAAAATGGTGCAAAGGTGCCAGAAGGGTTAGGTACTGATGCGGCGATGTGCACTTTCGTAAACAATTGTGAATCATGGAGGTCAAACCGGTACAAGTTACGGCAGATGGGCCAAATATGCACAGATGGTGTGTAAATATTTTTTTAACGAAACTAAATTCAACAATGTTAGTCATGTCACACCACTGAGTGAAATCGTCCCTAATTAAATTGCTAAGCATGTAGCCTTTACAGTCAAGTAGTGTAATGAGGTGGAGGTCATAGGGTGAAGGTCATGGCGTGGAGGTCATGGGGGGGTGGAGGTCACAGGGTGGGGTCTTAGGGGTTAAGGTCATAGGGTGAAGGTCAATGGAAGTGGAGGTCATGGGGGGGTGGAGGCCAGAGTGGGGTCATAGGGGTTAAGGTCATAGGGTGAAGGTCATGGCGTGGAGGTCATGGGGTAGAGGTCACAGGGATGGAGGTCATGGGTGGGGGTTTCGGGGAGAAACCTAAATTCAGGATCTAGTAAGTACAGTGCCAATGTGCTTTTATCTCTGTACAACTCTCTCTCAAGCAGTATATCTCTCTTTTCCCTCATATCTCTTCTAAATACTTCTCTCCTATAACTTCTTCACACAGCGTAACTCTTTTTCTCAAATATAGCGATTATGTTCATCGTGTACGGAATGCCATCATCATCACAAACACGTTGACGGCGATGTGAGTGGTAGACCAAGTTGATAATTCAAATCGAGCCAGCATCACTCGTAAAAGAGGACCATTCTGGGTGGCAGGCGAGTAGGAATTTGTGTACATGTGCTTTGAGTGCGGGAACAGTCCATTGAAATCTGTGCATGGGATGGCTGACAAAAATATTTACAGAACAACCGTGAAGTGAATAGAATTCACTTTTGTTGCGGATTTACTGTCCAGGTTGCTACGTCGAGGCAATATATTTTATCTCAATGCAGCCATTCCGTTTGCCACAATTCACGCAAGCTGTCATCACACTGACTGAATTACCCTCTGCAAATCCACGATACATTTCATAACTATAATAACTGGCACAAAACATGCCAATTAGTTACTACTTCAGCACACCACAACATGTACAACTTCAGTATGACGTTTCACTGATGATATACAACCAGCTTCATCAGGAGATTCGCCAGAATTGTGAAATCTTCCCTTTGCGGATTATTGGAAGTTCGCGACTGCTTCTGAAAGTGGATTGAAAATGCTTCGCGCACAGAAAACCGCGATCCATAGATAGTGGATGATGGTGCTAACGAAGAGCTGCGGGGAAATGTGGAGGGATGGTTTTTATTTATTTGTTTTGCATTAGCACAGACCAGCTGTGCCAACAATCCACAAATTTAGATTCTTATTTTATTTTTTTATTTTAGACTTGGATATCCATTGTAAAAACTGCAAACAAATTATTTAACACAGAGCCATACAGCTGATATGCACCTTTTGGATCTTAGAAAAACTTGGCACCTTATGATATGAGAAATTCTTACTGATTAATTTGGCTGTCCAGACTTCCCCTGAAATCTGCACATTTTTAATCCATTAAGATAACCGCGTGGCTAAGTCCTCCCGTAATCCGTGGTACACTGTGTTTGCGCCAAAATGTTTGCGGATTATCAGTCTAACTGCCGCAGTGCTGTACAGACATAGCGATGGATTATGGTCATCTCTGGTGCAGTTGTTTAAACATGTCTCCAAGATCTACATGTTGAACACATCTTTCTCCACAAATGCTACCAAACAGTGATGTCCATGTGAACCTATTAAGTACTTTCTCACATATTCATAATGACGTCACCCTGCTGCTGCTCTATATAAGAACGGGAGACACAGCAGAGCCTCACCATTCTGGCGAATTGCCCGATGATGCTGGATGCAATTACCAGCGAAACGTCGCACTCAAATTGTAAATGTTGTGGTTTCACGCTTCAACAGACCGGTGGGCTAAAGCAGTGAACTATTTGTCTTTTGTCAACGTGACACTTTTTTACTGATTGGCCGTGTCGGGTGGTGGAGGGTTACGACACATTTATAAATAACGCGATCTAAACCCAAAAACGTTGATTATGAATAATTTTGGTCGCGAAAGCCTACTACGTGTTAAACTACTTTCTCACACATAGGAGGCTTCGGGTGTTCAAATATCGTGACGGATGTTGTGCAGACACAGGAGGTAGCCGGTATGCTGCGGTCACTGGTCGCCTCACATCAAGCTGTGCTCGAGCATTCTGCACAGAAGTGCTTCTTTGGAATTGGCTACAGACCACCACAGTACTCCCATGTTTCTTACAATGATGTCACCACATCCGTCGAGTGCGATGGGAGATTCTTTCTGTCATTTTGTAGAGAGTTTGTTGTATTGATTTGAAAGTTCAAATTTTAAAGTTCATTTATTAGATATAGCCCTGTGAGCCATTCGGCTCTTGAATTGGGTGCAACCGCAACAAACAAAAACATGAACAAGAAAACATCTTAAAGTGACTAAGTGCAAACAGAAAATCCAATAAAAGACAGCAACATATTGCAGAAAAATCTCCGTACACCAACCCTGTGCAAATATCCCAGTGGGATGCAAGTCAAACAACAACAACCACAAGACAACTTAGATTAAGGCCATCAGTCTAACTCTGTACTACAACAAACAAATACTACACCAAACAAACATGAAGCTTTCGGACTGCAGGAATCCATACTCTTTGGTTCTTTCGATAAAGTCACGTAGGTAGGAAAATAATAAATAGATCACGACATTTCGATCGCCACACAAGCAATCGTCTTCAGGTGCTTGTGTGGTGATCGAAGCGTCGTGATCCATTATTATCTTTCTAGCGACGTGACTTTACCGAAAGAACCAAAGAGTATAGTTTGTTGTCCTTCCCCCACACCTCCAAATGGCACAGTTGGCTATCTACGGTGCGAAATAAGTTTAAAATACAAATCTACATACAATGGTCCAGTTGTAATTCTGGCTTATGCATGTGTCGCGCGCTACTATGGTTGCGAATTGATTTGTTACCAGCAAATGAAAATTAATGAACCTTGGGATTTGAACTGTCCCTTGAGTGCACTCCAATATAAATCCCCCGATTTAAAGATTGAAATGCATCCCTCGGTCAGGGACCTGTGAGTCTTGAGTCAGCATTGTGGAAATAAGCAAAAGCGTCCTCAAGGACGTGGTGGAGATAGATCCCAGGCCTTTTCAAAAGAAACGGACTGGTATGCCAACAACAGCCGCAGGTTATCAGGACTTGTGATCACCCAGTTTTCCCTGTGGTTGTTGTATGGCGACAGTGGGGGATTTGTGGCACACCTTAGATTGCAAATTGTTTTTTCGGCAGTCTGATATTTGGACTGTTTTAATGTGTAATTGGAAATTGTGAGGGGAATTGTGGTACTTTTTCCCCATTGAGTAATAATGTCCATAACACATATTTCTATTTTTAAACAATATAGTCACCTAATTTCCTTAAGTCAATTATAAGCACATGCACAATGTGATGCATTTATGACTTTTGCCTATTTCACTTTTTTTTTTCTTGAACAGGCGTGCGTTCAATTTGAGTCATGCCGTTCTCATTAGCAGCTTGCGTCAGCTGTAAAAAAATGTGTTCCTGATTTGTGCGTCATTTGCATTCCTTTTATCAATGCCAATGAAAATGTAAAAAAATGAACATGCTAATTATTAATTTACCGTCAAATTCTCATTAAAAGATTTTCATCCAAATTGCACCCTGGTTGTGTGCTCTCGTTGTCACGTCACGAGACTAAGTATCCTCAGGGATCTCTCGCACGGCGGTGCTCCCCACGTGTTATAGAATGGCCCACGGAAGCAGATGCCACAGGGCTACCGCTTAAGGCCCCTTTTTCCCAGAATTGTGGTTTGTTTTGTTTAATCTTGGCCCAAGGGAAGAGACTGGCCAATGGCATTTTCCCTCCTGCGTAATGACTGCTGGGGAAAAATCCCAGCAATCAACGATGTTAATATGCTCGAATACCAGATTTCAGGATCAACACAGTAAACGAATCCATTTTTATTTAACCAGGCAAGGCCCACTGAGCTACATGGCTCTTTTCAGAAGCGACGTGACCACAAATGAGAGCCCAATGAAGTGGCTCATCCGTGTGGAAATTTGTAGCAGTCAAATACTCTCAAACGCACGTTTTGAAATGTGGAGGGATAAATCGGAGGGCTCAGAAAAAAATCCATACGACCATGAGAAGAACAATTTAGTGGCTTATCACGGGGAGAACATGCAAACTCCAAATATACATGCATCAGGGTCTGGATCGAATCCACAACCTCCTGTATAACATGCGAGGTAGTTAGTATCTCACTACCATGGCCAGATACGGTAGTTTCTGGACTGACTGGATGTCTCCTTGTTGCTGTGCTCGCGTAAAAAATAGTACAGCTTGGATCTCCAGACACCCTGGCTACCTTCAGATGTGTTTAGGACACCGGAACAAAGCAATGGTTTTGCTCTTGTACCTGGGACAGTCTGATGCCCGGCACATAGTTGCTACTCAATTCAACGAAGCAGAAGATCCTCTTTAAACTTAAAAAATAAATGTCATCATCATTATCATTGTCGATTTGAAGTTTTCGTGACTGCAGAAATCCATAATCTCTGGTTCTTTCGGTAAAGTCACGTGGATAGAAAAAATAATAAAAGAAACCACGACGTTTCGGTCGCAACACAAGCGTCCGTCTTCAGGTGAGAAAAATTATCTCCTGTTGTGGCTTTATATAGGCACGGGGGGGGGGGGGGGAGGAGTTTGGCTGTAGGATTTCACAGAGGAGAGGGGGGAGGGTTTGTGGCGTGCATGGACGGGTGGGGCTGGAGAAATTAGTAAGTAAATTAACTTGAATTAGTAATCGGATAACAAGACACACGGGTGGGTGAGTGAAAATCACAGCAGTTAAAATTTGACGCGGTTTATCACATCCTTCCAATGGTTGCTCAATCTGAATCCATCTTCTCAATTAAAGTTTTGTCTGTGTTTGTATATCTGGATGGCTTCGTGAACAAATCTCTGATGGTGGCCCGAGGGTTTGCAGAGCACCTTAGTCTCGGAGAAAACAACGTCGTGTGTGCCCACAGCGTTGAAACAATGATCCGCCACCGCCGAGGTGTTGGTGGTTCTGCCGTGTTTCAAATCAGCTTTGTGTTCACGAACCCGGTCTGAGACATGTCGCTTCGTGTCACCAATGTAACAGCTGCCGCAGACACAACTCAGCTTATAGACACCAGGACATTGCATGTCCGGAATTGCATCCTTCACCGATGGGATGAAATCCCGGATTTTGTGTACTGTACTGAACCGAACTTGGATCTTGTGTTTGTTTAAGATTTTGGCAATCCTTTTGGTAACCCCTGCTATGTATGGCAAGGTGATGGTTTTGATTTGGTCCTCGGATGGTTCTCTACCCATGGTTGGGGATGCAGCTTTGCGGATTGTGCGGTCAGAATATCCATTCCTCCTGAGAGCCTGGCATACGTGATCAAGCTCACTGGCTAGGTGGTGCTGGTCGGAGATGCAACAGGCCCTATGGTAGAGTTTTTGATGAGGGAATTCTTCTGGGCTGGATGGTGGTGGGAGTCAGGCTTTAGATAGGAATCCGTGTGGGTGGCTTTCCTATAGACAGAGTGTCACAACGAGCCATCAGGTCTCTTCTCGATCAAAACATCCAGGAATGGTAGCTTGCCATCATTTTCCACTTCCATGGTGAATTTGATAGATGGGTGTATTGAATTGTCCTTACGATGGAAGAGTGTGTTGGCTAAGCCCATCTCTTTGTGGGATGTAGTCTTAGGGGATTACCCCTTGGCATAGGAAAGTGGAATTTACATGACTGTCTTAGGGCAGCCAATATTTATGATCACCACCACATGCATATTTGAACAAAAGAAGCCCAGACAGTGATGACACTTGTCTTAAAAAACAGGAAACATGTACCAAGAAACACAACGATGAAAATGCATTCATGATAAACAAAAATGTGGGTTAAATCGCGTGAATGTAAATGTGTCGTACGCCCACCTCCACCGAACGCAGCCAATTAACATGGTTGTCACGTGAACATTTATTACGACTTCAGCACACCGGTGTGTTACAATTCAGTACAGTTATGCATCCCTCGTTTAGCACGGTAGATGTGTTCCTTAAAAAGCGTTAAGCAAAAAAATGTCCCCGTAAATAACGTAATGATAACGTTTAGTGAGATACGATGTACTACTACTACTACGCACATATGGTAAGATGGTTAGGACAAATAACTGAGGGTACGCCGCTGCGTTACTCTATCATTCCACGTACTGCATCACTGCACCGCTCAGCCACGCAACCCAAGAAAGTAGTTCGTTATCGACCGCTCAGAAACCGCGTTATAAAGGTGCGTGTTCCACGTCATAATGGTGTGCATTCCGCGTCGTGAGAAAAGTGTTCCCGAATGGAAAAACTGCGTTTGAGCGAAAACGCGCTGTAGTGTGAAAACCACGGAGGAACGCGAAAACTTACCGTACGACATTTACGTTGCCGATTACAACCAGCACCACCAGGCATTTCCCAGAAATGCGAAGGCGTCTAACCGTTGTGGGTCTTAAAATAACGCAGTCGGTCCAATCGGCATCTCGCTCAGCGCTCGCCGGCCGAGCCGTGCATCGTACCTTTGTGCTTTTTGGAGCCGTCCCGCTTCGGGGCATCGCACGATGACGATGACGGGCTGGGTTGGCCTTGGTAAGCCATGCCGTAGTCGGACGAGGAAGGCGAAGAGCTGGCCATGCCTCCATAGTCGTCGATGTCATCGTCCTCGGGCGGGCGCTTGATGGGCGGAGCGTGAGTCAGGCAGCCGTGGCTACTCATCGCCACCGCTCCTGAAAGCAGGAAGGACAGTCGGCAGTGCAGCACCGCGCCATTACTCAACTACCTTATAGGGCGGCAGCCTGGGGACTGAGTAGCCAACTAGCTTTGTGGGGCAGATCTCTTTGAAGCCCGCCTTGTTTTAAAAAGTTCTAATAATTTCCATTGCGGTGCCTCTCAAGTCTTCGTGCAACTCCAAATATGTGTTAAAATGTTTGCGGAGTTGGGATTTTTGACTATGGGAGTTGCCACAAACTGCGGGAAGGGTCATACATTTGAGGATTTGCGGATGTTTGGAATTTCACCGTAACCTACCGAAGTGACTCGTTACAGAATAAGAGGCAATGCAAATGGTGAGAATTAAAGGTCTTTCTTCACCTCGCCATGTAACACCTGTAAAGCACAACTGGCATAAATAAAATGGGGATTAAAGATAAAAACTGGTACATGCCACCCACGTATGCTCCCCCGCTTAACAAGTGCTCTTACTTTTGAACGATGTATCGAGCCAACCGGCAGAGCGTACTCTTGTGTGTGTAGGGAGACAAGATACGCAATGGCACTTAACTTGACTCTTATGTGGAATACTGAATTGTTTGCCCTGGCTATGAGGAAGCCAATTTGCACCCATTTTCAGTCGTGCATTACACAATTCACAAAAACAAGCACAAAAGGCTATTTAAATTAGCCATTACACAATTCGCCCTTTGACAATTTGGCTTTACCAATTTTCGGCTGGGGTAAAATTACCAATGTTCCCAGCCTGTTAAATGTACCGTTTCTCAAAAGAACTTTGGGTTATTTCTTTATTTTTATCAGGGACAAAAAGGAGAGGAGGGGGGGGGGTGGAAGAAACACTTTTAGAAATTCAACCTGCTCGTTTTAACATAGTTGGTGCTTTTAGAACTGGAAGATGCATGTCAAAGATACAACGCGTATTTGAACACGGTCCGTCAGTCGGTATAGACATTGCGTGAGTGCATCATCAGTATACGGACAGCCAGATCTGAGGAGTGCAATGTCAATCTACCCTCCAGCTCTTCGCTCGTGCCAGTTTCACCCATCTGTATTATGTGCGCCTAAAGCTGTTGCGATTGCCAGTAAATGCAATGGCAAGCGGTCATAAAACTGTAAATTAGGTCACGGATATAATTCACTGCCAAACAAATCGCCAAGCATACACTAGGAAATGTTAACGCTAATTAAGCCTTAGATAGCTTTTGCATGCCATTTACTGAAACTAAAGTTGCACCGAGTTCCCATTTATGTACGGGGATGATTCAATTTGCAGCCCAGGATACCCACTGATATGTATGTGCATGCACATGATGTGTGTGCTCTTATTCACTTTACATGCAAATCAATGAGGCTGGCCAGAACAGGGCAGCTGGGTTAGACCAGCATGGGATGTTTCCCCACCCCACCCCACTACCTTTAAGATCTTCGATGATCTGCTTTAGTTTGGCCGATTCAGTTGGAAGGAATTTACACTGAATGTTAAGAATGTTAAATACGTTACGGAGCAACACTGCACCACTTACGGTTATTGAAAATATAAAACAAATAAATAAAATTAAGCGCATGCTAAGAGCTAATACAGTGAGTACCTGACACGTACATAACCTTTGCAGAGCATGAAAACGTGCAGGATGACAGTAAAAAAAAACATTTTGGTCACTTAAATTTTCAGATTTGTGTTTTCATGCGCACAGGCTACGGCATTTGTTTTGCACTGGCACTCAGAATGCGTGCATGATTCACGCACACTACTCAGTACTGCATAAAAAAAAGATCATGATAATTGCCCTTGAATTGTAACAGCATGATAACTGTCCTTGAATTGCAACAGCAAATTTAATGCAAAATTTTCCATAAGGCTACAATGGCATCAAATGTACTCAAAGGAACCGATGAATAACCACTGATCTCAACTGCTACTTAATATAATATGCATCATCAATATACAGACAGCCAGACCTGATGAGTGACAACAGCAATGGAAATGTTAAAGAGCTGCACAGCTTACCTGCCATAGCCTGCACTTCAACTGCCCTTGCTCATCATGGTCCATATATACAAAGAGATCCCTCTGCAAAGGCAAAACATTCAACAAAAATATCACTTTTCAAATGCATAGCATTACTTCACAATGCCAACGGTTGCACCATCAGGGCTGTCAACCCCACTGCCATTTTTCAGAACTGAAGCCAAGCTGCCGCACAGAGAATTAATTCTCGCAGTATTCTGGCAACAGCCCGTGACACCGAGAAGCAGCTTCGACCAAGCACTCACGTTGCAGAGTACATTCCATTCCCTTCGTTTGGTATTCCAGGAAACAGAATGTACTCACTAACGCAGGGTTCATCATCTCAACTCAGTCACCAAATATGCCCATAGCAAAAAGACAAAGATCCCCCCCCCTTCCCCCGTATAGCCTAAGCATAGTGCTGTTAGCGAGCACCTACGAAGGCCGGAACGGTACACGAGGGGGTGGGCGGACAGCAACCACGCCCGACCGCCTTTGTCTCCCAAATGCCGATGTTTACACACCGTACCAGGTACTCGTTTGAGGCTGAGTCGATCTAGGGTAGGCCCAGAACCGGTTCAGATAATCATCACTGGTGTTGGTTGTGAGCGGGAATCGAACTCGGGTGGCTGGGTTCGTAGCACAGCGCACCACTCACTACACCGCCACTCCCCACCACAGCACACAAAAAAGACAAAGATGTACCCGTATAGCCTAAACAGACTGTTGGGGCAAGTGCTGTTAGCAAGCACCTATGAAGGCCGGAACGGTACACGAGGGGGGTGGGTGGCCAGCAACCACGCCCGACCGCCTTTGTCTCCAAAGTGCCGATGTTTACACACCGTACCAGGTACTCGTTTGAGGCCGAGTCAACCTAGGGGAGGCCCAGGACCGGTTCAAATCATTGTCACTGGTGTTGGCAGTGAGCAGGAATCAAACTCGGGTCGCCGGATTCATCGTGTAATGCGCTAACCGCTGCACCCCCGCTCCCTAGCACACACACACACACAGTTACACATTTACAGAGTAAATGCTTGAAAACATCTTTATGTTCGTTTTTGCCAAAAGGCTCCGGATTCGTCCGTCTCCATAAAGTGCAGCACCGTAAATATTTGTCTTTTGAAAGCATACTGCGCTGCTCACAGCAGAATAAAAAAGAAATGGAAAGCCAGTCAATTAAGGCAGAGTATGTTTGTCTCTGCTACAAGGAGAAACGATTAACCGCACTTTAATATTCAAGTATGTCAGTTTACTGAGAATTGCAAGATGCGGTTTTTGGCTTCAGGTTGCTTTGTACAATGTCCATGCAAGAGGTTTGAAAGACAACGATTTTGGATATAATTTTCCACGTGCATATATTACACGCATTTATTTTTAATACTGATGATCAATTATATACACAATGAATTTCATGTACACGTTCTGGACAGTGTTATGCAAGTTGAAACCTAATCAATTACGTTGCAGAACATTTTTATGAAATGGACCATATTGGTAAATTCAAAATAATTATTGCCTATAAAACACAATATTTTGAATTTTGCGATGTACATTTCCAAACGGTGAGATGCTTTGCATAGAATCCAAGTTTGTAGCCCATCCTTTATGCATTTTCAATTGGATAAAATCGATGAATATGAACAGATCTTTTGTGGTGCACTATAAAGGTTTGAATACTGGAAATGCAATTATTAATCTTGTCCTCAAATGCACCCAAAACAACATCCATACGAGGCAGTGTAATGTGGCACGAGAGCCCTTTAAACTGCCTACAATTGACCCTCATCATCATCATGAGCCATGCCCAATCTGCCGCTGGATGAAGGCTTCCCCTTGCCGCTACCACCCCTCCTCATGCTCCCGCGATCCAACGATCCACTCAGCACCTGCACACGAACTGATCTCATCGCTGCAGCTCTTCTCTGGACAGCCTCATGGACGCGTTTCTTTTCTTTGGCTGCCACTCGTATTATTCTTGACCATCAGCCAACGTCCCTTCCAGTGCAGGGTCCTGTGTCTCGGCCTGATTTTTTCTTAATCGGTTGAATGAAGTCATCGATCTGCATGTGTTTTATAAATCCATATGTCCCTCCCCCTCTGTCTCGCAGTGTAATTCCAAACACGCCTCTGAGCACTTTTCCGTTTTTGTTTGAATTCTTTAGCTAATGACCACGTTTCCTGAACCATGTGTCACAGCCGATGGTACACGTCGATTAAAAATGTAGCGACCAAAATTTTTGGAGACAAAACTTATCCTCGCTTTTTACTGCTGCGAGTGCATCGGCAACACTTTAGTAGTGGAGGCACTTTAATTCCCCTTCCCATAGTCCTTGTGTACTCACAAACCAAGTGATGTGTGTGGTATCGATCACGAGCATCACGACAGGGTTATACTTTACCCACGGCTGAGACCCTGGATTCGAAGCCAAGCAGGTACACAAAAAGTTAAGCAAAGCTCCAGAGTGCAGTGAATGTAATGGTCCTAGATTTGAAGCTTTCGTGACTGCAAGGATTCATACTCTTAGGTTTTATCGGCAAAGTCACGTATGTAAAACATAATAATTAATGAATTCAGTTGTGAATTTAGATATTTTCACTTATTATAATTTTATTTTATTATTCTTATTTTTTACCTACGTGACTTTACCGAAAAAACCTAAGAGAATGTAATGGTCACCAATCGGTCAGAGATATTATTGTAAAACAAAAACCCACTATACTGGTAGGCATATAATTGTACACATGCTCATCATCAGCAGCCATGATCTATCAACTGCTGTAGGAAGCCCCCCCCCCCCCAAATTATTCTCATCTATGAAGCGCAACAATTCACCGAGCTCTTAAACTCAAGCTGATTTATTTGCTCCATCTCCGTGATAGACATATCTTGGAAAACTGAATTTAAATAACGAAACTTGGCAATATACTACCAACGCAACTTAAGAAGAATGTTTTTTTTTCAATGAATATATCACGTGATAAAACGCATATCGGGAGCATGGACATTGATGAAGGAAATGGAACCAAAGCTGTCAAGTGCAAATTGAAACATGTAGAAAGCATGTGCTTGGATTCACACAGAGGGCCGGCCAAGAGGAACACGTGGGTCAGAGAACATTCGGAAGTTAGAGATCTCATATCGGCATACCCTGCCAAATAAAAATGCAGGTTATGTTAACGTTTGGCCTCCGATAATGCAAAATGCGACAAATATTCCTCTAAATATTGATGTTCTCTCCTCGTGAGAAAGATAAGAAGAATATTTGTTATATTCCCCTGCCCCCTCATTGTTTTCCCTTGACATTACCTCCAATTTGCTTTGTTATCGAACATTGTATGGAAAGTTTAGATAAAATGTTTCGTCATGTTTAGACAAAAGGTATGTACAACGGTTCGCTACGTAGGTTCCGCGAAAGAAATTCAACATACCTACAAATGACATTATTTAGAAGTAAATACATTAAATAATAAACGGTTGAGAAGCACATTACTTATAAAGAACATATTCACAGACCTGAATAAAAATGTAAGTGACACTTTGTGCATATTTAAAATTATTATAGATGTTTATTTTTAATAACAGGAACATTCGAATAGTGAATTCTATATATTTTTTTACGTGATAAAAGATCAATAATTGTATTTGTATTCTCCTGAAATCCTCCTGGTATGTATTCCACACCTGCCTTGCCAGGACACAATGGAGCTCCTAACAGCCAACCCCTTGTGATCAATTGTAAACTTGTAGATTCAGATCCTGGAGTGGGGGGCATGCTTTTTATCCCATCGACCGCTCTTTGGGTCAATACGAATGAGTGCTAACTTTTGCGAGAAGTCAAGAGTGGTTGGTTGTCAAGTGGAGGAAATGGTCTAGCCACGCAAAAGTGGAATTTACAAGACTGGGTCACAGTGTGCGTGCTTTGGAGAGACAGGCACCACAGACACACTCGATGGAGCCGGGGGTGGTGATGGGGGTTGGAGACACTTTGACTCGTCAACCACTGACACAGTTACACGATTTTTATAGGGACATTATTTAGACGGCTTTCACCTCAACGAAAACGACTCGTTGCAAAAGGGATACACGATGCCACGAAGATGCAATGATACACCACGTGAAGTGAAATTCCACTTGTACGGCAAAACACAATGTATATTGATGTAGAGGGCCTCATTTAAATGGAAGCCAGACGGATCAAATGTCAACGGATATATATTTTTAATTCGACTGCAGCCGTGGCACACACACACACACGAATGCACCTTGGTGCCCTTTAGCAGCTGACGTCAATCTTGCCCTCATGTCACGGCTGGGAAGGCTACGGGCTCCACTGCACCGAACAGTGGCTAACATCGTGTCCCGTCTCGCGGCTGCATTGATTTCCCCGTGCCGTGTCTGTACAAACTGCTCCCGTACGAGCAATACACTCAATGCCTAACAGCAATGCATATGTGAATGCATTGCCGTACATTATAGAGCCGACCCTTCTCCACGAACTGCTGAGGCCAGGTGCTGCCGTGATAATAAAAAATTAACCCGTAAAAACAAAGTTTTTCACTATAAATCCTTTATATGCGTGGCGGCTAAAGTCCTCTCGTCCTCTGGCTTGAGATGGCTGCCACCTATGGGTCAGATGATTGCATGCAACCATTAAGCAATTGGTAATTAAATATAATATTTTTGTCCTAAAAAGTGTAAAATTTTGGAAAAAATGTTCACGAAAAGTAATTGTCACGCACAACGAGTCTGTGTGGAAAATGTCAGCTCGATTGGATCACGGGAAGTGGGTTAAAAAACGACCGAAAGATTTGCACGGTCGTAAGCAAGCAAGCAAGCGCGCAAGTGAACTTAATATAAAGGATTTAAAAAGAACACGATCGAAGAGTGTCAAGCAAGCTCGGGGCAGCGAGAATCCACTTTGAAAAACCGCCACCGGGTTGGCGTCGAAACAAAGTCCAGAAGCACTCGCCGCGACGTGGACGAGATTCAGAAATTTGTTTTGGAAGCCGTCAGCATCCTCGAGCAACGCCAAGCAGAAAAGCGCTCCGGCCAGCAGCACTGCGGAAGCTGGAAGACGTGCCGCGCGCCGGCGGTGTTATTCACAGCGGCGTGCCAAGGGTCAGCCCATTAGTGGCCCCGTGTTGTACGCGAGGGCACAAAGCCCTCAAGGCAAAACTTGGCGGGCGAACCAGAAGCATTCCGCACCCGCGAAGGATAGGTTCGTGCAGACGTAGAACGGCGTACGATCTTGCACGTTGTTTTTGCACAAGAGAGGCTAGGTGAAGATATGAATGCAAGAGCTCATCTTCTTGGTTCTTTCGGTAAAGTCACGTAGAATGGAAATTATAAAATATTATATTATTTTATTATGTTATGTTTTATTTTTATAATGTTTTATTTTTATTATTTTATTATTTCCATTCTACGTGCAGCGTTTGCCTCCCAGCAACTATGGCCAGGTGAGGGTGTGGGTTTGCTCGTGGACTGGCTGACTTTCAAAGAACAGTTCTTCAAGCGTATCATGGCAGCTGCACAGAAGACCGTGTCCCAATGGGCGTGTTTCCAAAGCGAGTGGTGCTTCTGGCTGTAAATGTCTCTGAACGTTTGACCTGAGAAACAGTCAAGAAAATGTTTTTTTAACCGTTTCCCATTCGGAGGCATCTGCAAGTTGCAGGGTGGGTCCCATTCACCGCTGAATCTCGGAAGGCGCGAGACCGATTCAGCGGTGATTTTATTTAGAGAGACACAGAGCGGCGCTTTTTAAAATAAATTTTACATCACCGCGGAGAACTCAAACGACGCGCCTGCACTCCATGATAGCTGGCGCTAAACTGTGTTTTTATCTTACGACATACACGTATGTCATCGGAATGGGAAAGGGTTAACAAGCATTGATGAGAATCAAACCCGAGTCCAATGCTTCAGGAGAGTATCAACTGAAAATAAGATGGACCAACTATTACATGCCATGTTCATTTCACTGTAAATGTTGGTCATGTAAGTGTGGCCTTTGCAACAATAAAAAAGTAATTTTATGACAGAATTCCAAAATGACCTTTTCAGGTTTCAAATGCATGCGCCAAAGACGAAAACAGCTCAATTAAATGTCCTTTGCTTATATGTGTTCACATTACACCTTAATAAGTAAAAATAAAATCACAACATCATAGACTCAAAGAATCCCTGATGATAACCGAAGGGACTACTTAACAGCCACTGTCATAAACATGAACTAAAGTTCTCCTGGGAGATCAAATTAGATACAGTAATTAAGGCTCTATTCTCAGTCTGCAGCACACATCCTAATAGGTTCATAAATTGTAATCCAGTGGGACAAACGTTAAAAATATCACAAGGCTCCTGGAAGGAATACTATAAACATACTAGTACAGCAAGCGAGCTGAGCCAAAGCATCTCCCCACCAGCTGGACACAAAAAGGGCCTTTGGTTGGTGACCACCTCTGTTGGTGGCCTTGAGCCAGTGACTGGAACACGTGCCCATCACAGAAACTCGTCCATTCATAGCACAGCCAATCAGAACCTCTCACCTATCGGTATTTATTTTATGAACCTTTGAGGGTGATGATGGGCCGAGCCAACGCCCTGACCAGAAATCTTGAACTCGCATAACCAAAGTCGGAGCAATGGCAGACTCCAATGAAAGAACCAATAGCGATGGAGATGAAAACCCATCGTCAAGTGATAAAATATTATTAATGGCACAGGATTTTCATACTTGTGAACTTGTTTATGTTTATCCACTCGAAGAAGGCGATGCCCTTTAAAACAAAGTTGAGATGTTAAGATTCAAAACAACGTAGCAGGTAACATCCGAACAAAATAGTCAAACGATTAATTAAACCAAACGGGTAGGGAACGTGGGTCACCGAGCCATACAAAATGTACTTGGGGAGCTCATGTTTGAAATCCCTCATCTACGAAGTTTGCAAAGGACCATTCTGAATAAATAGCATCCTTGTGTTCTAAAATCCCGGGAGGGTCTTAAGTCCCCTTGTGGACGTCAAAAAGCCGTGAATGCAAAGCTACTTGGCGCGCATTTTCGCCGTGTTTCGATGGGAGGTGTTGTCATTGCCGACCTCCACAAACCGGTTACTGTGCACGAAACGTCCACATGGCACAGGCCCCTGGACGTAACCACACGTGTGGTTCCGTCGCCCGACTTCACAGGTACACGCTTCTCTCAACCCAGGAGAGGGCAAGACTCGTCTTGAGGCTTGGAATGCAACTTACCTGTACAGTTCATGCCTTGAGATAAAGGCAAAGATACCCCTCCTTCCAGTATAGCGTGTAACAGACTGCAGGGGCAAGTGCTGTTAAGCGAGCACCTCTGAAAGCCGGCACGGCACACGAGGGGGTGGGTGGTCAACACCACGCCCGGCCGCCTTTGTCTCCCCTAGCGGTAATGTTTACATATCGCAACCAGGTATTGATTTTTTTACGTCGAGTCGACCTAGGGGAGGACCAGGACCAATTCGGATAATCGTCACTGGTATTGGCCAGGAGCAGGAATCGAACTCAGAGGGTTGGGTTCGTAGCGCAGCCCGGTAACCGTTGCACTAACGCTCCCCACATACCTTTAGATACCCACATGCACACAGATTAAATTTGCATTCCTAGGCGATGCATGTACTGTACATGCCATGCACGTATGTCAGGATTGCTGTGGGTCATGCCTGTGGAGTAGGGTATGGTTTGCTGACCTGTACGTTGCCTAGACATCTGGCACAATCATTTTTTTTAAAACGGCAGTGAGCGTTTCACATAGCCCCAGTCACGTGGGCGGGGAGGGGGGCATGGTCGAGCGGTAACGTCTGCCACTTGTTGCAGATGTTCGCGGCTTGAACCCAGCGGCCGCTCTGGTTATACCCGCGGGCACATTAACCATAAATACGCACCATCTGCCTGACAGTGGACGTTAAAGATCCCGTGTCTGTCAAGTGCTCGCTGAGCTGCATTGGCTTATAATTGCCGAACGAACACATTACACGCACCTTTACATCATTCGCACCTAGTTTACACAACAAAGGCTCATTCCTAACAGCGTGCTTCAGCCGCACCGAACCTCACAAAAATAATATTCAGGGCCTACCTTGGCTCCTCCCACCCTCAACCAGTATATATATACAAGGACTGTTTTCTTGGAATTTATTTCACTTGATACAGCTATCGTGCTGTGACGGTTCCACCTGAAGACAGAAGCTTGTGTTGCCTCCGAAACGTGGTGATTTTTATTTTTATTCTACTTTTATTCATTTTAATTTTTACCTATGTGACTTTACCGAAAAAACCTAAGAAAACACATCATGCGCGTTCTTCATTGCAAGGCCCGCGGGCTGCTGGCCACCCCTGGTGGCCTTTAGTGTGGCCTCCTCTAATGTGGCCCCAGATAATAAACACAAATAAAAAAAACCCATCATGCTGTCAAACCCAATGGTTTCAAATGTGTGGCGGCTCTCACACGGATGCCTTATCAGCTAAAGTGAAAATGAGTGAATAACACTGCATTATATGGTCACACTCATTACATACAAAGTGCTATCCACAAATGAACCACAATACCGTAATGATCTGCTCAAGGAGCGTAAAGCATCACGCGAACTCCGGTCACCCTCGCAGCAGAAGCGGCTTTTGGCTCGCCATCGCATCGTGCGCTTTCAGGTGCGAATGCTCTTCCTTCTGATATTAGGAAGACACTGGAGATATGCACTTTTAAATCTAGATTTAAAACGAATTTCTTTACAACTGCTTTTTGTGTTTAGTTTATTGTCCTTCCCACGCACCTCGAATCAGTCACGGTTGTCTAAGTACGGTGCGAAAGAAGTTCAAAGTACGTACATACATACGTGACGTCATTTGTAACAGTATGCCGTTTGTGTACAAGCGTCAACAAGGTCCAAATTTGAAAAATGACCCGTAAATTACTCAATTCGATCTACACAGCAATCACTGGGACTTCAGTGAGGTTTTTCCTGGATAAACATGCATAACAATAAATCATACGCAAGACTGCAGGGATATAAAGACTCTGCCAGAGGGCCTTTTGTTTTCAAAAGATCGATTCTCATGCACAGTGCTATGCAATTAATTACAACAGGTTTAATTAAGCACATCTGGCCAACGGTTTGACCCCGTGAATGATTTTTCACGCAATAAAAAAAAAACTCATTATACTTCGGTTGCACCAACGCATATTAACTTTCGGTATTCATTCCTAAAAATGTCAAATGCCAATGACACATTGGGACCCCACCGAGACCATCGTCTGACACTGCAGACCCTATTGCTTTACACCACAATATTTGCTGGAAAGGGCACGTGCGCCGAAATATTGAGATCTTCATAACCTTTCAGCGACAGTAAAAAAACAATGTGCTTTTTTATTCACCCCGTATTTTATTACATTTTTTTTTTATAATGCCATGGCAAGTCTAGTATCAATTTAATTAAAAACTTACTGCAGTTGTATTTTAAATCAATTACATTAGTTTCCTTTAGAGCAATGTTACAAATATAAAACTACATTGGGTCTTTCGGTAGTCACGTGGATAGAAAAATAGAAATTAAAAAAAATTTCATGACGTTTCGATCACAACACAAGCAATCGTCCTCAGGTGAAAAAAATAGCAAGAGAGCTGCTGAAGCAGCAGGGTGTTATATAGGCCTGAGATGGGTGCAGCCCAAGGGTGAGTGGGCGGGGTTAGAGAGGGAAGATAGAGGGCACCCCAAAGCTGTTGGGCTGGCCGTTGTATCGTGAGAGATTAGCATGTCAATGTAGCCACTGCCACATCGAGGAATGCAACTCAGAGAGTCGGAAATAACTGCTAACATCGGCAGGTAGGATGGAAACATCACAGCCAGTTATGGCTTAAACTGGTTAATAACGTCCTTCCAATTATTGCTCAGTTTGTACTCATCTTCTCGGTTGAAATGTTGTCCGTTTATATATCTGGATGGCTTCATGAACGAATCTTTGTTGATAGCCAGGTTTGCAGAGTACCTTCGTCTTGGAGAAATAAATTTCGACAGTGCCCACAGCGTTAAAACAATGATCAGCCACAGCCGAGGAATTGGTCCTGCCGTGTTTCAGATCTGCCTTATGTTCACGAACACGGTCCGAGACATGTCGCTTAGTTTCCCCAATGTAACTACTGCCGCAGCCACAGCTTAGTTTGTAGACACCGGGGTATTGCATGTCAGGAATCACATCCTTAAAAAGCTAGATGTTAACAAGACTGTTATCAATCAGAGTAACAGCACAATCTCCTATAGCTTAAAATCGGTACTAGCTAGGGGGCTGAATTTTGCTGTCACCCCCAAACACATCCCAGTGGATGATACAATTGCCCAGGTAGATGTATCCCTCAAAGGCTTGGGACACATCCGGACAGACGTGGCAAGATCTGAAATTGCCATCATCCTTAAAAATGCTAAGAAATCCATTAGTAACATCAGCAAAGACGAGCGCTCTGAACTCGCCCAATTGAAAAAGAGAGAGGACATAGTCATCCTCTCAGCCGACAAGGGCAATGCTACTGTCATCATGGATAAAGCCACATATAACAACAAAATCCAGGACCTTTTTAATGATGGCAGTTACACCAAAATCAACAAAAATCCACCAAAGATAAGCAGTTCCAGCCATCGCATTAGGGGTGAGTTAATGAAATGTTTGACCAAATATAACGGGCACATTTTTTAGTTGATCATTTTGTATGGCCTGCGAATGATGTTATAAATATCCAAATGGCCCTTGGCAGAAAAAAGGTTCCCCCCGCCCCTGCTTTAGTGGCTACGTTGACCTGGACAATGATATCATCCACTCAATGATATCATCCACTGGGATGTGTTTAGGAGTGACTGTGAAATTCAACCCTTTAGCTAGTACCGATTGTAGGCTGTCGGAAATTGGGCTGTTACTCTGATTGATGACAATCTTATCAACGTCTAACTTTTTAATGTGTGGCTGAGGCTTCTTCTTAGACAGGAGGCTGAACTTGGAAATCAGGTTCTCTTCGCATTTAGCTGACATCAAGGCGGCTGAAGATGCTGTCATGTTATCTACATGGTCCCAATCAGATGTAGATCTTTTTAAATCCTTTATATTAAGTTCACTTGCTTGCTCGCTTGTGCGCTTACGACCGTGCAAATCTTTCGGTCGTTTTTTTTACCCACTTCCCGTGATCCAATCGAGCTGACATTTTGCACACAGACTCGTTGTGCGTGAGAATTTATTTTAGTGAAACATTTTTTCCAAAATTTTACACTTTTTAGGAATTTTTTTTTATATGTAATTACCAATTGCTTAATGGTGGCAAGCAATCATCTGACCCATAGGTGGCAGCCATCTCAAGCCAGAGGACGAGAGCACTCTAGCCGTCACGCATATAAAGGATTTATAGTGAAAAACTTTGTTTTTACGGGTTAATTTTTTTATGTCAATGTTAAGTGTGATTGCAAGAGAGTCTTGTCTAAATTATCTAGTTCGAATCGGAGCAATCTCATTCTCTCTGAGATCAGGGCACAGCCGGCCCTGAACAAGATCTGTTTAGCATTAGGAGAAGTGACAACAGCAGACGTGAGTGTAAAGACGATCAGTATTACCTTCGTGTCGTGGCATCTCTTCAGAAAAGTGAGCGAGACTCGATCATATGGGCCTTCTTGTCTCGAAGTTTGTTAAAAGATCTAATAGTTGTGTGGAATCCCTCCCTGTAGAGGCAGGAAGAGTTTACACACAATTTATTATGGAAACCAAATGATAGTCCTATAATATCGTTTTTTTTTTTGGGTTAGATCGCGTAAATATAAATGTGTCGTGTTTAATGACACATTTATATTTAAGCGATCTAATAAAAAAAACTATATTATGGATATTGGTCGTGAAAGCCTACTACGTGTTAAACTGACAGTCCTATACACTGCATTTGCATGATGTCAAAGGCGCTCACAGTCAGTGCTGCTAGACTCAAGGGAAGGTCACTCACTTTTGTAATGCACATAGCGGCGTTATTTAATTTAAAAATTAAGGTACACTCGTCAGTTTCAAATAACGTATCAGTTTTATGATGCAGCCATTACTTTTCATTGTAATTTCAAGTTTCAGTTTCTGTTGATTTTTGTGGTTCAGTTCCTTCTTCCGTGGATGAAACGTCACAGTTCCCCTTCTCTCAGGGCACCCCCCACCCCCCACCTTTGTGATTTGAGACGTGGCAGTAAATGCCTCCCTGCGCCTCCCACGAGAGCCTACAGGCAGTTCGAGGCTTTGGCAATCAACTTACATTACACTTCACAGTGCTTATTACCGTGACACACGACGTTGACAAAGTCTCAGAAGATATATATCTAAACCGATACATGCTTTCCTCTTGGTTCTTTCGGTAAAGTCACGTAGAAGGGAAGTAATAAAATAATTAAATAAAACATAATAAAATCATATAATATGCTTTGTTTTTTTAAGCCATTTTTTTGTACGTCTCTGACACTGCACGAATTAAGTCGACCAACTTGGGATGCCGAGATGACGGATCAAAGATGGATCCCACATGCGACTGATTTTGTGTTTCCATGTGCAAGCGCCCGTTATCAAATGTCCCACGGTGGTGAGATGTTAAATATCTCGCCCGCTTTACAGGAGGTAGTGGGTTCAATCCCGACGCTGACGCCAGTATATTTGGAGTTTGCATGTTCTCCCTGTGATCACGTGGATCTTTTTCCCAGACCCTCCGGTTTTTCCTCTCTAACTTTTAGAAACATGCGCTTGGAGTATTTGGCTGCTATAAAATTCCACGTGATGAGCCACTTAGTTGGACTATCATTTGTGGCCAGGTCCATTCTGACAACGAGCGTTACAACTCCGTGGGCCTTACCTGGTAAAATAAATAACAACGAGTTCACAGTCCACACTTTATTGAGCTGACTTTCCCAAGGGCGAGTAAAATGTTCACAAATGCAGTCCAGGTTGGACTGTTGAGATCACTTGACCTATGTTTACCTTCTTGCATATTGTTGTTGTAGTTTTGCCTGAAGTACAATTCCCATCATTTAATGACGATCGAGACAATACAGTACATTGTTTAGATATCATAACGTACTTTTTTTTTGGGTGAAAAAGGGTAACTTTCGATGCTATCGGAACGAATAAAGCCTTTAACATGCATTTCCTAAACTCGCTTAACGACCAAATCATTTAACGACCGGTCTCGTGGAACCAATTACCGACGCTAAGAGGTGTTTCTACTGTAATAACCCACACTGTGTCATTCATTAATTCTGTAATTGTGACCCCAATACTGACACATGCATCTTAATGGACGCTTATCTGGTCAAATAAAGATTTCCATTTACCTATTATGCCACGTCCATAAATCGGATAACTAAGGCGCATCTACACGCAACTAGTTTTATTTTATATATAAATATCTTTCGATTTAAAGCTTTCGTGACTGCAGGGATTCATCTTCTTGGTTCTTTCGGTAAAGTCACGTAGAATGGAAATAATAAAAATAAAACATAATAAAATAATTCTCACGACGTTTCGGCCACAGCGCAAGCAGCCGTCATCAGGTGACAGCGTCCCCCCGACAGACCTGGTCTTCACCTGAGGACGGCTGCTTGCGTTGTGGCCGAAACGTCGTGAAAATTATTTTATTATGTTTTATTTTTATCATTTTATTATTTCCATTCTACGTGATTTTACCGAAAGAACCAAGAAGATGTAAATATCTTTCACACGTATTACTCATGTCTTTGCTATGGTCAGCTTCGATGCTTCGCGTGTTATTCAACGTCAATCAAGGCGAGACAAGCATGAGGTGTGCACCGAAAGTCCCCTTGCACAAGTCCATTTCGCCAAACAAAACACGTGCCAAGCCTGCACACGCCCTGTGTGTAGTGCAGTGGGTTTCGACCTGTTTTGTTTGGTGACACCCCCCCTCCTCATTCAAGACCAATGGTCCCTGCACCCCTACACCCATCACCCCACGCCCCTCTGCACACCCCCGGCACCCCTCCCCCCCAGGCCACTAAACCCCACAATCCACGGAGAGATTAATTACACCGTGCACGCCTCCTCCAGTCCACGCGTTGTCAGTGGAGGCATTCGTTTCAAGTTGTGCATTGGGGTTCGTTTTGCCGCTGCGCGTTCGCCGCGCACACGTGACATTTCTCTTGCATGGGATGATCCGTGCCGCAGCCTGCACCTCCCTCGAAAGGATTTCAACCTCTCCCCCCCCAACGCACCCACCACGGGGGTTCAGTGGCGCTGGTCTAGTTTCACCCCAGCGGTTGTTACCCCGCTAGTGCCACACAGAGTCACGCTCGTAGGTCGACGCGATAAGCCACTCACTGCGGGATGGGGGGGGGGGGGTCCGACACAAAGCTGGCTCGAGTGGATTGTATCATTAAAGCGAAAACAAACGCTGCGATTAAATTTCGAGTAAATATAGTTACGGCTGCCCAGATCTGTGGATAACAAAAAATTACCCTCATCATAATAAACTGCAAGCAGTTCAAAAGGATGTTCACAAGAGACCATTTAGAATAATACGAATACTCAATGGAGCAAGGGCTGATATAATCAACTTGCATTCAGCAGTCAAACCATTACCTGGGAGGCAGCAAGCAAAACTCCAGCTATCTCCTTGTGAAGTGCAAATTACTTACTATGCGGACTTCAATAGCAGCAGAAAAAAACTACTCTGGCGGAATCAATTCACAAATCCTGGAATACTGGTTCAAAATCTTCTGCCTCAATTCTGCCATGTGAACCTTTCAAATGGTCCCCCTCCAACCATTGCATTTCCTTTTCCAGGGCTCTGGTCACTGTCACCGAAGCAGCCGAGACAGACATTCCCACGGCTGTAGCTAATTGAACTCTTAAATATACCAATCCCCGAGAAACCCCTTCTTCAACATTCGTCTGGCGTGGTCCACTCAAAATACTCTGAAACGGACAGTGAAGCATCCATTCCCATAGAGGGCACGGGCCACAGGGATGCCACGGAAGATTTGAACGGTGAGTTTTGAACGCTGGATCCGATCTGCGACATCACTGCACCCTCGCCCTCTACTTTCACAGGGCCTGCCACCGTCGTCCCAAGAACGTCTGCTTCTTGTCAAGGGAAAGTAATTTTCAACAGCGAAAAGGTTTTTCGGTCTGCAAAGAATTGCTCCACCTTCGAAAGGAATCTGTGAGCTCACTCTCCGTAGAGAAGTGCGTCCAGAAAGGGGATCTGGGTGTATGCAGATTGAGGAATGCACCTATGGCCAAAATAAATAAAAGTGCACACTAATTTATATTCCCACTGCAAGTGCATGCCCCCGCATCTCCCCCAGTAGCCCAATCTTGCAAATAATGTAACAGGGTCTCTTTAAAGTTACATTTTAATGATGGTGTTGGCTTTGGTAATGGTCCACATACATTTACAGAAATATGCCGGATGGAATCATCCGCTGTGATGTGAACTCATTTAGTGCGAGGTTCGTTGACCGCTGGGCTGTACAGCTGTCAAAACAGATTTCGACTTTAACATTAATTTTACATCATTTGTTATCCTTCGATTAAACCAATTCCTCAGGAAAGCACATTTACTTATTCATTAGAATTGTTATTTGGCAGGCGTGTGACAAGTTTCATGGCATTATGTCAAGTGATTTGTTTTTTCGCCATCATGGGACACATTGCTCTCTACATGCAAAAACACACATGACACGCACACAAACATACCCAAGTATCATTTTACCATGGGTGCTCATTTTTAGAAGGTAACAGATGGAAGTGAAGAAAAAAAATCATTGTTTTTTCATACTACTCTTCACAGTCTATGGTCCCACCATCACTACAAGAGCTGCGCACGTGTGCATCTGATGCTTTCCGTTCGTATTACCCAATCAGCCCATCCAAACCTGATTTGTATTGACATATACATCCCCTCCCCAATTTTAGTAATGTCCTCTTTAATCGCTACTATTAAAAGTTATTTCGCAGGTGTGCTGTCAATTCTGGCAACAAAATTCGATTTCTCACATTCTAAAACCAAACCCTTCCTATCTAACGGTAAAAAATGTTCATTGGGGCATTGTTTTAACAACTCTGCAAATAGATACATTCTTTTGCATGGCATTCATTCGGACTGAATTCGCAAAAAATGTTGTGCCACACGGATATAATGTGGCCGTAACGTTACGTACGTAGCAGCAAAATGCGCTGCAAAGAGACTCTAACAACTTAACCCCACACACTGCATGACTCTCTTTTTATGGTTATGCTCGTGAGCATCCCCTCGCCACACTGGCTAATGTGATCACTCAGTAGCAATGTGCCCGGCAAGCAGGCACGCACCTATGGAAAGTTCCGTGTGTGTGAGCGAGGAGGAGGGGGTGGGGGTCATTACGTGTATGGGCAAGGCATTCTGTGATGAGTGTTGAAGCGTATTTATTCTGCGAAGCCAAGACGATACTGGTCCGGTGACACTTTTTTGGGATATATCGATGACCAAAATACCCCGTGTTTGTTATCAATTTGACAAGCGTCGGCTGTGATGACAGCATGATGTGTAAGTCCCCTACGAACTATGTAACCATTTTTGTGTTATATTCAACGTTCTTTGTAAAAAAAATGTTTACAAGTTCCAGTCGGCTATTTAAAATATATATTTTAAAACTCCCAACTGGAGCATGCATAATGGATTTAATCATCAGTGGGAGGTAGTATTTAAAATAGATAACTTTCAAACCCAAAGAGAGCAGCAGTAATATGTGCATGTGCAGTGCGCCCCTGCAGTCTATCAACATGTTACACAGACGAAAAGGCACGGGTAATTACAACTCTAGAAAAAACACGTTCATCGGCGCATTTTACACAACGCGAGCTTTGAAAGCGAGTTTTATAATTAGTTTTAATCATTAAAGCAAGCACATTGCAATGCCGCTTGTTTTCAGCGCAGAGTTTACACGATCAAACCCCATCAAGGGGCAGGTGCGGTCTCCATCAATCCGTTTCACGCGGCCTTCCAGTCGGACGATCTCAGGACGGCACGGGTGCGGTACATTTGCGAAGACAGAATTCGCCGAGACCCACGTGGCCTGAGAGGGCACAATGCTCTCCGTCAACCATCAAATGGTCCCCGTCAACTTGACGATCCTCACCCAGTCCCCCAATCAGTTTCACTCGGCCTCGAAGCTTCCCATACTGCATTCGTTTTAGTGAAAGACGGCCACCGCATCACACACTTTCAGATGAGCTCCTGCGGCCGTCTGGAACGCTCTTCCTTCCGATATTAGGAAACCACTGGAGCTATGCACTTTCAAAGCTGAATTGAAAACTCATTTCTTTAGAACTGCTTTTTGTGTTTCGTTAGTCGCCCTTCCCCGAACCTCCAATTAGGATGGTTGGCGATGTATGGTGTGAAAGGCCAACATACACACACAGTGGGCTTTGCCTGGTAAAATAAAAATAAAAATTACAATTTGTGATTTGCTTACTTTTCCTATACTCTGCCCCTACCTGACACATCTGTGAAAAAAGAGCTTTATAACTCATCGGAATCGTCCAGTACAAATAAAGATTCTTATCCTGATATTCACAAATGTTTGGCCACCACCTCGAACACTACAGCCGTCTGAACAAGGACTGATTAAGGATTCCGAGTGCACTTAATATCCACTACCACATAACGCAAGTTATTTTACCGCCGGGAAAGTAATCATTTTTTTAAAGTATCAAAACAGCAGGAGATCCAAAAAAATGTAAATATGCAGAATGTTTTTAAAATGTGCATGGTGCGCCCAATGCTCAAAAGCTTTTGCAGGAACGCCACATTACAGCGAGAAGCAAAACGCATAACGATACAACACGAGCCATTAGGGCGACATGTATGTGCAGCACATGCCACGATTAAAACAATCCCTGCAGCCGACACCATTACCAGAAGAGCCGGCACGGTGTCTCAACCAGCTTCAGCGGCGTGCAGATGCATGGCCCACAAGACATGGCCCACAAGGCATGGCCCACAAGGCAAGGCCCACAAGGCAAGGCCCACTGACTGGGTATGTGGCTCTGGTGGTTCGGGCAACTTTGAATCCCCGATGGTTGTGAGCTCAAGCCCGTATGGTTATTGGAGGTCCTGCAATACGAGCACAACTTTGTCTAAAAGCCCAGAATGTTTATACTCTTTGGTTCTTTCGGTAAAGTCACGTAGGTGAAAAAATATAATTTAAAAAAATAAAAAATAAATTTGTAAAAATAAGAATACAATTAAAAATAAATTTTAGTTATTTCTATTTTTATTTTATTTTAAATTTTTACTTTTATTTTTATTTTATAACTTTTTATTATATTTTTTCACCTACGTGACTACCGAAAGAACCAAAGAGTATGGATTCTTGCAGTCACGAAAACTTCAAATCTAGAATGAACCCCAGAATGTTTGTCCTAAAAAAAAAAATGGGCCTGCCACCCACCCCCTGCCCGGGCAATGGGATTGCGAAATGTCCACCCACTGGGCTGCCGAATGCCAACGGAGATGAGCACACCACCTGATACTCATTGGAGCCACGGAGACACTTTTGGCCCAGTTCTACGAGCAAGAGAACCATGCTTGGCACAAGGCCAGGCCAAAGAGCGATATCTCCTCACAAAAAGCTGGCCACACAACGAGATTTGCTGCTCAAATTGTAAATGCTGTGGCTCTACTCTCCGACACACCGGTGCGCTGAAGTAGCTAGTAACTAGTTGGCACGCTTTCTTCACGTTGCAAACCTTACTGAGTGGCTGTGTCGGGTGGTGGTGGGTTAACGACACATTTATATTTACGTGATCTAACCAAAAAAAAGCCTTTATTATGAATATCGGTCACGAAAGCCTACGTGTTCAACTAAATTTCTGTACGCGTGTATGTTGAACTTCTTTCGCACCGTGCTAATCGGAGGTGTGCGGGAAAGGACAACAAATTGAACGCAAAAAGCAGTTCTAAAAGGATGAGTTTTCAATCTAGATTTGAAAGTGCATTGCTCCAGTGGCATCCTAATATCGGAAGGAAGAGCGTTCCAGACGGCCGCAGAAGCACATCTGAAAGCGCGCGATCATTATTATGATTATCTAAACCGGGGTTTCTCTACGCAGCTGTCAGTATGCTCCTCTCTAACAGTCTTGAACAGCAGGCTGTCGGAACCCAAGAATTTAAAGTGTCGCCCTGCAGAAATGACCACTTCTGGGTCCTGTACTGTGGCACACTAGGACGCTGGCGACAGATCTTAAGTGAGTCACGACTCATATTGCCCCCGTACCTTAGGAGTTATGAAAACCAACAAGATTCATTCTAAATATAACTTAAAACATTTCAATTCACTTTGTACAATAATTAGCTATCCATTAATAAGATAAATAACTAAATAAAATTGTCCTGCTTATGCAGAATATGAATACATTGATCCACTTACAGTTTTCCAAAATAACTGTCTCTTCAAGGACCAGTCCTGCTATCATGTGTTTAATAGTTTTGTTTTTACAGTGGCTTAATGAGTACAACCATCTGTATTTACATAGAGCCCACCACTACCATTGTATTTCATTATAAAACCTATTGAATGCATAAAAAAGCATGAATATTTCCGTTACAAAAAAATATTCAGTTCATTTTAAGTTCAATAGAAAGACTTGTCCCCACCACAGCAATGTCGAATTTCCACCACTGGTTCTGCAGGGCTGTGAACAGGAGATGAACACCAAAGACTCAATGCTCATTTGAGCAGGAAGTCACTTTGCCATTGATTCCCTTCAAATGCATTGTTTCACGTTGAGGGCACGTCTCTCATCTGTGCTCTCTCTCTCGTGTTCCGTCTTGTTTGTTCTGTCCATCTACAGCAGTGGTTCTCAGAGGGCAGTCACTGGTACCACCAGTGTTGGTTTGCGACGGTCCTCCAGGTGGTCCGCGGGGCTGCGATGCATACGCAGGTTAATCCGGAAATAAACACATTCCTGCGGACAAAGCTAGTAGGAGCGTTGGGTTGCTCGGTCAATGACCAGGGTCAACGGCGGCGTGGTGTATTCCGCAAATATGGCCGACTGTGAGGGCGGGCACAAGCCGGCGTGAGTAGGTTAAACGTTGAGTTGTATAAGGGCACCACGGGGTGACCAGCCCCTCCCCACCCAGCCCCACCCCTCCCACCCCCCACCCAGCACCACCCTGCATACCCAGCCTGTCCCCCCCCTCCCCACCCAGCCCCTCCCCACCCTACCCTGATTACTCTAACCCTAAGATCTAAATGCAGCCCTAAGAAGAAGAAAAAAACTTCCAGCCACGTTTAAAAAAAAAATACTGGATGTTCCGGCAATATTAATCCTGCTGTATTAGTGGCCTTTAGAGAGAAGTGAATGCGTTTTGTCACCAGGGGTTGGGGGTGCTGGGTGTTCCGCGGAAATGTTTCCACAGGCTGAGTGGGTCCGCGAGCCAAAAAAGTTCGAGAAACACCTGACGTAGGGGGATAACACGCAAGGTGGCTATTGGGGCCTTCCCTCAACACATTTGTGGAACATCACGGTTGGGACACGATGGCTTCAAGGGATGCCATTTTCAGTTTGGTGGTTTTGACCTTTAAACTTGAGAATGTCTCCTCGTTATTGACTGTCTGGGCAGCTCAGTTATGGGTTGAAATCTGAGGAACATGTTGAGGGCTGCTGTTTTTTATTACTCAAACTTAGCTTCATTCGCGATTGGGAAATTGCTGGGCTGCATTTTTATAGAGCACGGACGCTGCCACACATGCAGAGGAGACGTTAAATGTCTGCAATACAAGCAAGATGAAAAATAATGTATTCTTGGATCAAATCTTGACTCTTAGTCGCGACAACTCAAATTGCTGGAGCACTTATAGTTTAATGCTTAATTGTAAATGCCGATGATATGAATATAATTTTCAGGCCTTGCTAAAGAGCTTGATCGATGAAGGCGGCATAAGTCACGGCCACATTTCATTGGTCAGTGAGGAGGTGGAAGGAGGTGGTGGACCAACGATGATGGTCACAGCAGGGAATCCAACTCAGGTGGTGGGGCTAATAGCACAGTGTGTTAACCAGTGTATCAGCGCGACAGCCAACACCATGTATTACCAGAAGTTGAACTGCATGAGAAAAGTTTCTGAACATGTATGCACAACTTTGTTTATATTTGAGTTTTCTGAAAGGAATGTTTGCTTCTCATACTCTGTATACATTATTTTAATTCACTTAGCCTGGCTTCTTTTTTATAGAATCTATTTCCCACAGTTGTCAACGTGCAAGACAAACAATTAAAAAGGTTCTGACGAACAACTCCATGTTACAAGAAGACAGCTTCACCATTCTGCAGCTGTAGCAAGGTGTGCTACCAGGCGCTGTCCCCTAACTTCTTACACTGGCACAGTGCAACAAAGCAGAGGCATTTTGTTTCCAAACCAAGCGTTTCAAGCATTTCACGTAAAATTAGTCCCCATAAAAATGTTTGATCATCATTATCATCACCACCATTACCATTATCATAACAAGCATCATCTTCAACAATCCACCTTCACAATACAGTCGCGCATTATGACGATAAATACAGAACTGCATTATGATGATTATTGTGATCACGTGCTGTATCGAGTGATCGAGGATAGATGTGCGTCGTGGATGGAGGAGTTCCACTGAAAAATGACGGGAAATATGCTGCAAACGTACATCTTGGAAGGCGTTACATCAAGGAAGGATGCTCACAGCCATTAAGTCTGCCTAGCTCAACAAATATCTGTGACCGCAGCATCTAATACGGCAGTTTCAACTCCTTCCATTTCAGATTTAATTGTTTTAGTTGATTGGCCCAACTGTCGACGACATTACTTTTTCTGTAGAATAAGACTTTCCCAGGTCTCCCTGGAAAGAAGAAAGTTGGACGATTCTCTAAATGCTTTTTTCATTAAAGGAAGCTGAATCTAAAATGTGGTCTAAGTGCTCCTGAAGCGCTCACCTGTTGGCAGTCATAAGTCTGGTGGTAATTCCACGTTCGTATGGTGGGGGCCAGTTTAATCAAATGGCAATTAATAAACATAACATAAGCCTAAACGTAAACACAAATGAGACCAAAGCATAAACACAAATGTGTGCAATGATGCAATACTCAATAATAAATAAGCAGGCAACTTAACTCCTTCATGCACTGTATCTGTCCCGCGACTTAAAAAATTAAAGTACGTATTTTTTCAATTTAAAGCTTTCGTGACTGCAGGGATTCATCTTCTTGGTTCTTTCGGTAAAGTCACGTAGAAGGGAAGTAATAAAATAATAAAAATAAAACAATAAAATAATTCTCACGACGTTTTGGCCACAACGCAAGCAGCCGTCTTCAGGTGAAGACCAGGTCTGTCGGAAAGACAGCTGCTTGCGTTGTGGCCGAAACGTCATGAGAATTTAATTTTATTATGTTTTATTATTATTATTTTATTATTTCCCTTCTACGTGACTTTACCGATAGAACCAAGAATACGCATTTTTTGCCCTTTCTGTCAACCACAAGGCCTTTAGGGAGTGCATAACGTCAGCAGCACCGGACCAACACCAGCAAACTCTGGACCGGTTTTAGCATACAGCGTCTCACCAGCAGTCAGACTTGCTTGAACCAATGAAAGTGAATGATGAAACAACCATTGTATCGTGAAATAATCACTGTACATAACAATGATTAAATATGACCGCTGAGTGTAAAAGAAAGTTGAGGGAGGGGGGGGCGTGCTGAATCTTGGCTCACACTTTTGAGCGGTTTCATCCAATAAGTCTGAGCTACAGGATGCACACCCGATGCAGCCTATCCCAGGCTCAGGGGCTGTTGGGATTCTATCACACAAATACAGCACGCGGTTACTACGACTCAACTGAGTCACATGACCAGACAAACCTGTACCTCAGTTAGGTGAAAACCGCCCAGTAATGATATATGACTGAGGAGTCCATGTGACTATCACCCAACTGCGTATCGCTCGAAATAATACAAAGTGGGAAACAAGTACACGCTTGAGTTATTACCGAATCACCTCTGCCGTGATTAGGCTTGTTGTGAGATAACTGGAAACCAATATCCGTTTTCAGAATCGATTGCCGATTCTGGAAGTGAGTTGCCGGCAATCAATCACGGTGGAATTTTAGGAATGAATGCGCCATTTTCCACTTGCAAACGCATACCTTCACGGCGTGGGGAGGCCCTCACAGCATAACGTGGCATTGTCGCCAGAGGGCCTTTACGGCGATGCTTGCGCTATGGAGACGCTGGCCTTTAGCGCGGGAATGTTTTATTTTCACCGCTGGCTAAGGGAAGACAATTATTGATGAGCCATCGCCGGCTGTGATGCACTCTTAATTCACACCAACGGTTCTACCTGTGGCATCTTGTGACGGCTGCAGTGCAAAGTTGCAAAGCACCCTGTGGACGAGTAGCTATGGGTAGCAGCTTGTTAAGCAAACAGACGCTTGTCACAGGGTAGGTCGGCAATGAACAGGCCGCGTCGAGGGGGAAAGTGGGTGGGCCAGGAAGCCTCTTTAACAGTACCTGAACTCGCTGTAAGAAGTATAGAGATCACTGGACAGTGATTTGCTTAAACACATCCATTTTTTTTATAGTTGCACGTGAAAATCATAAAATGTTTCCATGTAGCTAAGCCAGTCATTCAACTTTTTGGAATCTTTGCAACATAAGACCAGTGTGTTACTTGACAAATGCGCTTGAAACATTTCACCGGCAAACACCGTGCAGTGAAAATCCTTAAATCCGCAAAAATAAAATCCATGAATTCCAAAATTCATGGAGGCACCCACAGTTCACGGCAACTTGGGTCGTCCACAGGGGGAAATAGTCCAGATTGTTTTGGAAGTGGATAAAAACTCCTAATATCCACAAGGTTCTAATTCAAATATCTGCACCACGACTCGTCACGAGTGGCTCCATTCAGTGCGAGAGGGCCTTCCATGAGAAGCTCAGCGGGTGGCTGCAACGATTACGAACAACCTTTGATAACCAGCCAAGGATAGCTGCGTTTCTGTAAGGAACGCCTTGATATTCGTCAGCTCTCCGTGGTGGCAGAACACTTTGGAGCCGATTCTGATGCAGGGCCCTTCGTGACAAAATCCCAAGCAAGGGGTTGACGCAATTCACACGTTTCTAAAATGTTGAGCATTTTGGAGTCGCGCAACTAAAAACTATGAAAATCTCTGAAAGTCCACACATTTTCGCAGTAATGTATTTCGAGTATTTGGCTGCAATATATTTTCACGTGACGATCTACTTTGTTGAGCTATAATTTGTGGCAGGTCGCGTCTGTAAAATAGCCATATGGCTCAGTGCACCTTACCTAGTAAAATAAAAAGTTCAGTTTATCGCAGTGCATTGCAGACTTTAGTGCTTTCACTGTGTATATCTCACCAAATACAATATCCAAAAATGAAGACACTCACAATTAACCAAATGATTCAAAGAATGAGACTACTAAACAAATATAAATGCAATGCTGAACAGGTAGTCCTCTCCTTACGATGGAGATGCGTTATGACGACCCCATCGTAAGTCAAACATATCGTAAGTCGAAGATGGCCTAGCCTACCCAGGAGTCTTAAAGAATGGTGATAATTTAGCAAAACAGAGGAATTTACAGTACCGTACTGCATAAACTATATAATGTATGCATTTATTAATTACAATACTGTATTGCACAGTAGAATGTAAAGTAAAAAAACAAGGTCAATTCTTAGGACTACCTATATGAACTGCAATTTAATAGAAAGTTTTTTTCAGGAAACAATCCTATCTGCTATAAAAAAAAAAACTTTTAACATGCATTCGTACCTCGTACGCTGCTGCGTTTGCCTGCCGCGCGAAATTTAAAATATTTTACAATTTTGTCGTATCGCTATCGCCATCGTAAGATCGAAATATCTCAAGTCGGACCATCGTAAATCGGGGATTATCTGTACTGCATAATGGGATGCACTGTAAAGCAAGGAGAAAAAACCATGCATACACGTGGCCTCTGTAAGACTTTCATACATGCGTTTGTCCTTGCAATTAGTTCATCAACGCTAATAGTGTTACCCGTCCGGCCGCACAATGATATGACGTACGTAACATGTCGCATAACGTGCGACGTTGCAATATGACTACGTACATAATCACCTCATCTAGAGGGCATGGGAAGGGGACCTCAGCGGTAAGACACAAACGCCAACGCGAATCCTCTTCAGCGCTGAATTTTTATCTCCAAGTTCCAGGACAATGTGGCCACCTTTGTAAGTGGCGAGTCCATCATGGAAACAAAACTTTGCACAAACGTCTTATTCACATTGGATCTATCTTCTTAACAAGATATCATGCCCCCACGCTTCAGACAGACCTCCAGGACAGAGCTCACGCATTAACACGTTCAACCTCCGTGGGGGAAAGTGTTAAGGACATCCATAATGCAAAAACGATTAGGAGAAATCACTACTTCCAACCTGGCATATTGACTGGCTTCGTTTTGGCTAAAATTAGCCATCAGCCAGCGAGACAAGTTGTTTGCGCGTGTTCACTCAAATTAGGAGCGCGAACTACTGTACGTCCCCGTCCATGAAACTGAGAGGGTAGGTGCATGATCGTGCATATTGTGCATGTGGGTGCATGCCAAACTCACATTCATACGAGCCATCTGTTTGCATGTGTGTCCATCCAGGTGTGCCTTCAAACAATGTATTGGGTATTCGTTTACAATTTTCCAACAATTACCTGCACTTCTCGTACGATAATTGTAAATATTGGCCAACTTCAGGTGTTCTAGATATTTCATGTGCAGGGAGCCGTTAATGACAGACGCATGTAATCACTGGAAAAGAGTTACCGCTCTCAGAGCGGTACATGTGCCACTTTAAGTCCTTTGCAACTGGTAATTATCGATTGCAGAACGTTACTGCTAACCTTCTGTGCCCAGCGTGCTTGGTGTTTCACTGAAGGAATCGTCTAAAGAGTGAAGATTAATACCGATTAACCCTCCGATGTTTGCAGATGCTGTTGGTATTTTAAGCATGTCGCTAAAGTCAGCACTTTAGAATTAAATAATGAGTACGGTGATAAAAAAAATTAGTCATTTAACAGAGCCCATGGTGTCACTAATCATTGATGTTATAGTGGGTATCCAACACTCAACTGCAAGTTTCAAAATCCACAATGACAAATACACGGAACTTCAACAAGCTTCAGTGGTGAGGAACACCAGTTTATGTAAAATGTACATGGCAGCCTAAGCACGTCACATGTCCTGCAACATTAATAATTGGCACGTTACACGTGACAACTTTATTTGTTTGGCTGTGTCGGATCGTTACATAGCCTAGCCAAAATATCAACGATGAATTTGTTCTAGGATATTTTAACACTTGCAAGCAACCAGAACAGGAGGATTGGCATCACGGTGGCAAGATGTTAACCATCTAGCCTCGTATACAGGAAGTCGTGAGTTCGATCTCAACCCCGACACCTGTATATTTGCGAGTTTGCATGCTCTCCACGTGGTCACGTGGATTTTTCTCCAGGTCCTCCGGTTTTTTCCTCCACATTTAAAGGTAACGTGCGTTTTAGAGTATTTTGCTGCTATGCATGTGCACACGATAAGCCACTTTAGTTGAGCTATCGTTTGTGGCCAGGTATGTAGCTCAGTGGGCCTTACTTGGTAATAAAAAACAATTGTGAAATAGATGTGATGGTCGATTATACATCAGTATGTGCCTGCTAACGTAGGAAGAACCCAGCATGCCCAAAGAGAAGTGACAAGCAGGGTAACAGCACTCAAGCTCCAGACGTACGGAGGCACGCAAACCACTTGCTCCAAATTTAGCAGGACACACCTGAAAGAGCATTTCGAGATTTGGTGAAACTCTGCCTTTGTATGCATGTACAGTACGTTGAACTTCTTTCTTACCATACGGAGCCAACTGTGGCTCATCAGACATGCGCGGGGGAAGCAGAAACTAAACACAAAAAGCAGTTCTGAACAAATTAGTTTTCAATAGAGATTTAAAAGTTGCATAGATCCAGTGGCTTCCTCATATCAAAAGAGCGTTCCAGACGGCCACCGAAGCTCATCTGAAAGCGCGTGATGCAGTGACCGTCTTTGTTCGATGGCCAGCCAAAAGCCTTTGGTAATTATCAAGCGTGGTAGTAAACTAATAAGGATGATATTTCTACGATAACCGCTGCATATCATATAGGCAGAAACTTAATGATACCCAAGATTAATTATTAATGCACTTCACTCACTGCAGGAAGATAGCGTGGACACTCTGTGTGTAGGGTTACTATTTTCTAGTAACAGCAGGATATCCCAATAACCAAACTGCATGCAACTCATTGCATATATGCTCACAATAAAGTGTTGCTTGGGTATAATACAGCATACGCGAGACTATTCTGCGTCACGAGAAAACATTGCATGCACGGTATTCAATGCTTGTTTTGCTGCATTATTAATTGCTATAATTGCCCAGTTGATATCAGTTTAAAATATATATATACTTATGACCTATGTGTTTTGAGTGAGAACAAGAGACTTTTTACTGGGCAGTCTGGTTTTCTACCATAAGCAGAAAAAAAACGTTCGCTAAATAATCCAAGCACAGCTCTCCCGGTAAAATCTTGCAAATAGTTTTCACTGCATAAAGAACCCAATAATATTACCATTTAAATGTTTCCCTTAGTAACCTCAAAATACCATTTTTAACTACAGCATTTCCAAAAAAAGCCACTGAGGATTTGATCCGACTATTTGTGTTTACATCCCATCTGCCACAGAGTCTTTGCAGGCTGTGTTCTTGGTGGTGTACTATTACTGCTGTGCACGCATCGCCCCCCTTCCCCAACACATCCATTAACAGTTGTCACGATAATAGCTGACCGCACGGCTATCCATGCAGACAATATAAACCGCTCGCAGAACACTACGGATCACATTTATACTTGTATTGCTTTGCACAACGAGGCCCCTGGATTCACCGCGTCTGATTTATGTGCCTTCCATTATTGACACATGCTGTCAGTCCAGCAAGAGCCATCTTGGCTACGCAACATGCAGACTCAGCGAACTGAAAACAGCTCGGAATAAATGCGTCCCAATGTGAAGAACTCATCAGAGGCAACTGCTAAAGATACTGCATCGGGACCGTCACATAGCAATGTTTTACCAGCAAATTGCACGCTTGGCTGTTAAGCAGCATCAGACAGAAATATGGCAATGCTCTTACAAACGTAGAAAGGGGAGACGTCGGTTTAAATAGTGTCAGAAATAACCATTGCAATCGAGCAGTCTTCCAAGGCATGAAATGCTCCCCACAGATCGACTTTGCTCTGCACGAAGCGCAGAGTTTCATGAAGAGTGCGGAAGTGGGTTGGATAGTACTAGTCTCTAGTCCCTGTGGCCTGTCCCTCCCTCCACTCTCACTTGTTACCAACCAATTGACGCAATACAACGTGGGATGCCTGGGCACACGCCGAATACTGTTGTTGCGTGATTTATCAATGTATTTTTTGTTTTAGCGCATACTAAGATTTCGAGGGTAACTTCAGTCGGTTGATTACGTAGATTTGATTTGAAAATGTACCACTGGTGTACACAAGAAGCCCTTTTAAGCGCAAGCTCATTTTCCACACCGCAAGCCGATGCATGCAATCGCAGACGGTGTTCATATTCCCGACACGAGAGGGGATTTTCGATGTGACATGTCGCAATGCAGAGCATTACACGATGCATACAACATTACGTTAAACCATTGACATGAATGCATTTTAAATAAAGCAACAACGTTAACAACAGCAGTGAAGACAGACAAATTAAATGTATCGTCATACGGCATATAGAAAGCAAAGCGAGAGGTGAAAATGGTTTTACTCACTCTTACGCACTTGGATATAATGCAGCAATAGGCAGAGCGGAGCTCAAGTGAGCATTTTCCAAAGGTTGTTTGAACACGTATGTGGTTAATCATTGGCAGACACATATAAATATTGTACTTGAAACTTTACGGCGGACGTGTAAAACATGCCATTTTGGCCAAAACAAAGTACAACTTTAAACCACATTACAAATCAATTCAAATTTCACGTGACCGATAATACACCTGAACGTGCCGTTGTTCGAGATGTTTGGCCACCTCTCCGCGGAACGAGCGATGAATGGTGCATTCGAGAAATAATCCCAGAATAGCCTGAGAAAGCTCACGGACAACACACAAAACCCACGTGCGTGCCACAGTGAGGGTCAGTGCCCCATCGATTCCCAAGCCCTGGTCAGATCACAAGCCCAGCAGATTGGCCACCACTCACTGCATGACCAAATCTGTGCCATCCACTAAAAGCCAGCATTCAAAGCAATGTACCTATACAATGCGGAACTTTAACCACTCACTAGTCTGGGTTGCCAGCGGTTTGGGGCACTGTATCACGGCTCTTCTGAGCAGGGGAGACCACTGACTTTTGCGACGGATGTATTCGCGTGCCACTGGTTAAACGAAAAGATTTCAAGCCAATGTTGTAAGGCAGGAAAGGATACACGTGTATAGGTGATCTAGGCATTACATCAATCGTGAATGCTCATGACAATCGGAGACTTGTAAGTGTCAGACTGCGGTGAATTTATTTACGATGATTGCAGTGGCTTGGACAGACCGCAAATAAACATATAGATTTTATAATAAATACCTGAAGGTCACGTGGTTTTTTTGTGGCTTGGCCACACCCATATGAAAGTGGTTATGCTCCACACACACACTGATAAGCAACGCACCTGAGCGCAGCTGCACCTGCTGGCACGGACCTACCCCACAAAGCCCTGCCAATGAATAACAGGGCGGTCAAAGTTGAGGGTTTTGCCAGTAGCCCTCTGGATATATGCAGAGCTGGCAGGCGGGCAAGGCAGTGCTTTAATGCACTACTGAACTCTCCACAGTACTACAAATAAATGGCAATTAAAATACACACACGCACACTTAATAACAGCTCATAGCAACATTCTGCACCGATGCATTACTGACCGAATGAGGTTAAAATGTATTTGTAAAATGTTTATTTTTCGCAGCCGCTAATGGCATCCTGTGCTGTTATTTATGCTGTGGCTTTTAAAGTACCGCAGTGTCTGATTATAATAAGTGTCGGTAATTGTATGGATTTCATCGCACGTGTCGTAACATAACTTCAAGTGTGTTTAACGCTTCCTAAATGCATTCATTTAACAAAAAAAAAGAACACGTGCATCTCACTATGCTCTTGAAGGTGATGTTTTTGTTTCATGACGATACACATTTCATGCGTCTATCATATTTGCCACCTCTGTCCAAATAGCCCGAAATGTATCCAATCTCACCACTTTATCGGAGGCTATACTGGGGGTGAGCCTGGACAGTGTTTGGATGGGTGACCACCACCGTACATATCACACTCCTGCGGAGGGAGCTGGTAGGAACGTTGTTGGGTTGCTCGGTCAATGGCCAGGGTCAACGGCGGCGTGGTATATTCCGCAAATATGCCCGACTGTGAGGGTGGGCACAAGCCGGCGTGAGTAGGTTAAACGTTGAGTTTTATAAGGGCACCACGGGGTGACCAGCCCCTCCCCAATAAGCCCCTCCCCACCCTCCCCACCCAGCCCCACCCTCCCCACCCAGCCCCACCCCCCCCACCCAGCCCCACCCTCCCCACCCAGCCCCTCCCTCCCCACCCAACCCCTTCCTGCACGACGGACGGACACAATAATCCCCTGTGGGCTGGTGTAGCCAGGAGGTTCCTACCAGTAACATGTGTTATAGGCTTGCTGCAGGGCGAAGTTGTCAACAGTAGGCAGTGCAGCAGAATCCAGTGTCGTGCTGCACCATGATCCAAAGTCAATACCTCCCATGTGCACGAACACACACTGTGCCCGTGCGCAAAAGCTATGTCCAAGCAACCCCCGTGACCCACACAGCATGGGGAAGGCCCTCATCCAGCAGTGGATCGCACACATATCCTGACCTACATCTTCATGGAATACATGGCTTTAATATTCTAATAATTTTCTTTCAAATCACTTAAACACAGTCGACGATGCAAGTGCGATCTGTCAACATTTTTACTTTTCACTCTGCTTCTCTTACCTGCAGCACTTGCAAATAGATGCAGCTGATGTGTAACCTATACATCCATAATCTCAACTACATTAAACATTTCCTTGACGACATTTCACGTGACATACTTTCAGATCGATCAGATTTTTGTTTTATTTCCGGATCATCCAAAGCTTTGTATCTAGGCTGGATTTACAGATTAATCTGAAATTCTGGAACACATCCCTAATACCCGCACATTTTCTAAACTATAGACTGAAACATTTGCAAGGAATATCCTTTTTTTATTTAGTCTTCATCTGTTTGAACACATACATATGAGCCTGTCACTGCACAAGAACCATGTTTAATAATATTTACTGAGCATACCAACTTCCTCATTAGACATCACCTCTCCATGGCTATTCCTTCACCCGAGCATCCAACACCCACTATCACAATCAAATTTCCACCACACACATACGCACGTGTACAGCGTTGATTTTTATTAACTCACTGCTGACTGAAGACCACCCCCACTCGGGTATTTGATGGGTTTTACGACTTGTTTTTGGGGGGAATCGGTGTTGGAGAGAAGCGCAAAGTGGTCATGAAAGATACCGACCAAAAGAATGAACACGGGTTAGGAATCCAGCCGTACAAAACAGGAAGAAGGAATCATACTCTTAGGTTTTTCGGTAAAGTCACGTAGGTAAAAATAATAATAAATAATATAATGAAAGAATATTTATATTATTATTTCAATAATATTTTTTTATTATTAGTTTTAAAAAAATATTAATATTATTTTTTCAATTATATTATTTATTATTTATTTTTTTACCTACGTGACTTTACCGAAAAACCTAAGAGTATGAATCCTTGCAGTCACGAAAGCTTCAAATCTAGAAGGAAGAAGGAACCCTTTGAAGGCAAGGGGAAACAAACTCGAAGTGTGAATGTGTGTCAGGTGGAGGAGGAGGGATTATAAGGTCCCACTCCTTACACACAAAGTACTCGTCACTAATGAACCATAATCCCTTGCAGATCTCGTCAAGGAGCATAACCCATCACGCAAACTCCGGTCATCCTCGCAGCGGCTTTTGGGCTGGCCATCGAACAAAGACGGTCACCGCATCGCACGCTTTCAGATGCGCTTCTGCGGCCGTCTGGAACGCTCTTCCTGCCGATATTAGGAAGCCACTGGAGCTATGCACTTTTAAATATAGATTGAAAACGAATTTCTTTAGAACTCCTTTTTGTGTTTACTTTGTTGACCTTCCCCCCACCGCGGATTAGCACAGTGGGCTACATAGAGTGTGAAATAATTTCAACATAAAGAGAAGGACAGATGGGAGAGCCCCTTTCCAATGTAATAGTGTGTTTCAAAATTTCCTTGCATTCATTGATGCCTTGGTGATGAAAGTGGAAGCCACGTTGCAGAGGAGGAACATCCCAACAAGACAGGCTGACAATGTCGTGGGCATCTTATCAAGGAAAGGGCTGAATGTGAGAAAGAACATCGGTCCAACTTGCATTACATTCACATTTCAGGCTGCGGCGAGTAAATGCAACAATGTGCAGGATGAGAAAGAAACGCACGGTAGTACCCCTGTTTACGTCGGTGATGCGCTCCTGAAAGGTGCGACGACGGATATAAAAAATTAACCTGTAAAAACAAAGTTTTTCACTATAAATCCTTTATATGCGTGGTGGCTAGAGTCCTCTCGTCCTCTGGCTTGAGATGGCTGCCACCTATGGGTCAGATGATTGCTTGGCACCATTAAGCAATTGGTAATTACATATAATTTTTTGTTCCTAAAAAGTGTAAAATTTTTGAAAACAAATTTCACGAAAATTAATTGTCACGCACAACGAGTCTGTGTGCAAAATGTCAGCTCGATTGGATCACGGGAAGTGGGTAAAAAAACGACCGAAAGATTTGCACGGTCGTAAGCGCGCAAGCAAGCAAGCGAACCTAATATAAAGGATTTAAATAAAAAACGACCGAAAGATTTGCACGGTCGTAAGCGCGCAAGCAAGCAAGTAAGCGAACTTAATATAAAGGATTTAAAAATGACATAAACCAAAGCAATATTTCCAAATCGCCAAAACGCTGTACGTAGATAGTTTTTTGTACTCTACAGTACAGAACTTTTTTTCATGTGCGGCGCAAAGTAGTTTGTGTGTACAGGGTAGGTGGAAGCGAAGGCTGAGGCGACAGATACGAGAAAGGACGGATGACGCCGTGGTCAACGCAAGTGTGGGGGGGTTGAGGCGACGCAAATCAGGTCGCGGTGTTCAAAAAGCGACGACACATTTGCAAAGCGATGTAGAAAGGGGGAAGACGTAAAACTGAGGTATTACTCTACCCATCTTGATTAGAAGCTTTCGTGACTGCAGGATTTCATACTCTTAGGTTCTTTCGGTTAAGTCACGTAGATAGGAAAATAAATAAAATAAAAAAATATTAGCTCATGACGTTTCGATCGCAACCTAAAGAACCTAAGAGTATGAAATCCTGCAGTCCCGAAAGCTTCTAATCAAGATTGAACCGCCTCTACGGGGAGGTTTTCCACACAACTCGGACATAATTTCAAGCGAGAAGATGGATGCAAAATTTAGCAATCTTTGGAAGGACGTTGATCAACCAGGTAAAGTGTTAACTGCTGTGTTAGCCGACTCTCTGAGTTGCATTACATTTCTAAATGATGTTAATTTTGATATCTAAGCTTCCCTGTCACATTTATTTTCTCTCTCTCACCAAAGCCCTATTTGAATTGTATCCCCACCCTCTCACCCCTTTGCGGCCTCCCCCCCCCCCCCCTCTATATAATGCTTCGTCACAGAGGCATGTTTCTCTCATTTACCGGAGGACCATCACTTATTGTTGCGTTCAAAACGTCGTGATTTATTATAATAATAATAATTTTCCTATCTACATGACTTTATCGAAAGAACCTGAGAGTACTCTACCTATGTTTGATTTTAGCGTCCGGGGGTCTGGCGGCGGGACACCGTCAAGGGTTCGCGTGAAGTGGATCTCCAGGGTTGAGAGCGCGCGAGCGTCGAAGACGAGTGCAAGTTGACAGAGTCGTGAGGGCGACGGCGGCGAGACTGGGGCAAGGCGGCCGTGCTTCCAGTCTCCGCTGGTCTCTGGTGCATTGCGTAACTGCGTAGAAACTGACGAAGTGGTGGGAGAAAGGCAGACAAAGGCCTGCCGCTGAAAACAAACACAATCTGATTGCCGACACACCTTGCGTAGCCAACCGGACATGCGGGGGAAGGACAACAAACTCAACACAAAAAGCAGTTCTGAAGAAATTAGTTTTCAAAAGAGATGTAAAAGTGCATGGCTCAAGTAGCTTCCAAATATTGGAATGAAGAGCGCTCCAGACGGCCGCAGAAGTGCATCTGAAAGCGCCGCGCGATGCGGTAACAACCGTCGTTGTTCGATCGCAAGCCAAAAGCCTCTGCGAGGATGACCGGAGTTTGCGTGATGGTCAATGCTCCTTGAAGAGCTCAGCAAGGTTATGATGGGGTGATATTAAAAAAGAAAACTAACAACCCTCCACTCTGAAAAATAACCACTCTACCGTGTTGGCTGTCTCTTCCTGTAAGAAAGTGTTCTTGTGACCCCTTTGCATGTTGTCATTTACACATTCTGTACCACAGCGGGGTGATTTGAGGTACCGAAGGTTTGTGCAATTAATTGAATTTAATCGTCTGATCTTTCAGTGAGGTCAGTTGATAAGCGCTGGGCCCCACCGAGACTGGCGTTTGTCACGCTGATCTTAACAAGTCTTAACTGGTAGCCAATGACGAGCGATTCAGCTCTTCTTGACGATTCCAACTTGCAGGAGAGGCTGGGAAAGGGGGGGGGTGGGGCAGGCACTTGACCCAAGATTGACAGACTGCGCCAACTGTGAGCTCACCACAAACATAATACCACGTGTGATTGTGAGGTACCGAGTACACCTACACCCTTGAGTTGTGTATGTGAACGTGAAACTCGAGTACCCCGAGAGATGCCCAATTGCATATGAAGGCAACGTTCAAAGCTCCGCACACGTATGCCTTTCACCGCACTTGCTGTACTGCCATTTGCGCACCACCTCACAACCTGGTGGATTTGGGATTGCAATACGCTTGCACACAATCCACCACCCCTTGCCTCCAGAGTGCTGGATTGCAGGCGCGCACCACCGCACCCGGATGCATGTGAAGTGTGTACGATGCCTGCTCTAATGTGCTCACAACCAGAGCACATCGCTGCAACGTACGTCACCTCATCAACCCAATGCACTGCTTTGAACTGCAGTAAAAGCTTTTGCAGACATCAATTCCGTCAGACACGATTGTAGCATGTTCTACGTGAAGAACACTTGCTGTACCATTGTTTCGGGGATAGAACTAGATGAACACCGCTGTGCGTTTTTTTTTATTTAATCACCTACCAGCGGGTGCAGGGACACCCACACTGCTTGCAGGGACACGAATGAGTGCTTCTGACAAACAAGCCACACTGGCAAAAACACAAGGAACTCGCCAAACAACAAGGTCCGTTGAAGATAAATGTGAAAAGAGCCAACGCTAACGTAACGCGTAGTCGGATTTCGCGACCACTATGACGATTCACGATTGATTTGTGGGTCAGATTGACGGGTGAGTAATTAAACACATTCCTGCGGAGGGAGCTGGTAGGAACGTTGGGTTGCTCGGTCAATGGCCAGGGTCAACGGCGGCGTGGTGTATTCCGCAAATATGCCCGACTGTGAGGGCGGGCACAAGCCGGCGTGAGTAGGTTAAACGTTGAGTTTTATAAGCGCACCACGGGGTGACCAGCCCCTCCCCACCCAGCCCCACCCTCCCCACCCAGCCCCTCCCCACCCAGCCCCTCCCTCCTCACCCAGCCCCTCCCTGCACGACGGATGGACACAATAATCCCCTGTGGGCTGATGGAACCAGTGGGTTCCTACCAGTACTGTGTGTCGTACACCCTCCTCCACCCGACACGACCAATTAATAAAGTTGCCACGTGAACATTTATTACCCCTTCAACTTCACATTGTTAAAGGTTGTGGTTGCTCTGCAACACACCGGTCAATAACTTGTAACGTTTTGTTCCCCTCGTGAGAACTTTATTAATTGGCTGTGTCAGGTGGAGGAGGGATGCACGACACATATTTTGCTTAATGAGGCGATCTAAGCCAAAAAAAATCCATTACGAATGAAATTTTAAAAAAAACCTTGCATGCAAGCGCTTGCACATGCATTTGGAAGCTCATTCGTTGAATGTTTGTCGCAAATAACAACGCAGATACCAAAACATAATTCGATTGTCACCATTGTACTTCTGAGCAATGCAGATTCACTGTCTCAATGATGACACAATTAAGGGGCTACAAGGGCCAGAGAAAAGTGCTCAAATGACCCATTGGCAGCAAAGCGTCAGCAGGTTCAAATGTGTAATTTCCACATTCCTATGCTAAAGTTATTGGGCCAGAGAGCAATGGGTGGGGTTGATGTCCCAAGGCTGTGTGGTAGAACCAAAAATAAAGCGAGGGGGTCACTCTAAATTCACTGTACTGTTTCTAAATTACACTCCCACTGAAGTGTGTTGAGTGTAACTAAATGTCTTTAATGGTCTTCTTGGTTCTTTCGGTAAAGTCACGTAGAAGGGAAATAATAAAATAAAACAAAACATAATAAAAAACGATTGTATTTTATTATTTTATTATTTCCCTTCTACGTGACTTTACCGAAAGAACCAAGAAGATGAATCCCTGCAGTCACGAAAGCTTTACATCGAAAGTCTTTAATGGTGTTAATTACGAGAAGAATGACAATGTGTGTATGTCGAACTTCTTTCGCACCGTACGTAACCAACCGTGAAAACCGTGGTAGTGTTAAGCGGACAGTTGATAGGGCTGGGAACCACTGCACGAGACCATCTCCCACCACCGAACTAAATCAGAAATCAACAATAATCTGCTTTGATATGGGGGGGGGCATGGGGCTCAAAAGAGGTTCCCACCAAAGAATACGCTATTTGTATTGCGCCGACGAGCAGTACCGCTGATTGTGGGAGGAAAGAGCTTCGCTACTCCGGCACTCCGTTAAACATTCACAGATTACAGGGGAAGTGCAGTCATGTGACTAGTGGCTAAATGAATTCACGATAAATTAGCGGATGAGGTTACCGGTTTTTCTGAGAACCAAATGCTTGATATCCGATTCTAAAATTTCGCAAAAATCCTTTTCTACTGATAAATCACACCAGCACAGCTAATCTGAGCAGATGCAACATTTATCAATTGCTAAATATCTATGATTATTATTTTTTACCTTACCTCCGCATATCCTGGCACATTCGCTCCTGCAGCTCCAAGTTAGCGCGGCGCACTTCAACGGATCGCGGTCTGCGATCCGCAAATCATTTTCGATCCGCTTAAAAGGGGCAGTTGTGAACTGCCAATAATCCGCAAATTACCGGGTCCTTGCAAACGACTGGATCATGGATCTTCGGATTTCTGCTGTATATTCATAACAGGGTAAAAAAACAGGCACTATACGTGCTGTCGCACAAACGCACACACTCTGGCCGCATGTCTTCGTTTTAACGGTGCGCACAATGCACCAAAGCGTTTGGCATAAAGAATTTAACGCCGTGCGACCGCCCGCAAAAGATTGTTGCTTAAAATCACGGGCATTGTTTTGATTGAAACACTTCACGCTGAACTGGATCTGCTGGTTTATCTGAACCAACATCGGCCGGTGACGATGCTCAGTGAAGCACTGTACAGTACTTGCATTCCAAATATATTTTTAAAGTCAGGATATTTTAGTCACTATTTACAGCATATGCTCCGCTGCTCGACACACTGTAGGTTATATTTGTTATGCAAGCTCACATTTTTACATCAGTCAACGCCGAGCATGATCCGTCAGACACGCTCGCACACGGATTCCATTGCACCTGAAGCTCCGCCTGGACTTTGGGTGCATGCGTCTTGCGTGCCCCGTTGCCGTCTGGACAAGACACACGCACGCAGGCGCGATTGATGTTACTCAACGCTCCAACACGGGCTGAATTCCTCCGGCCTTCAGCAAACGTCGCTCTTTTACCCCGAAGCGCCAAGGCTGCGAGTTGCGTTTGCCGACGGCACTTGTGCAGGATGACTGTTGAAGGAGGCCGCAGAGAAAGAATATGAACCGATGACGAAAAGACATCAACTCAAGTGGCCTCGTGCAGGGCACAATGTACGATATTGGAAATAGCGCAACAAGAATTCGTCGTACGAGTGAATTTTTTTTCTTTGCCTGTTGTGTACGAATCGAGTTCCAGACGCACGACATTGATGCAAGAACAATTAATTACAGTGCCGTGTAGCAGCTCCCACAAGGATGTGTTTTTATGGGTTTTTTCCTTGTCAGGCATTAGGAGTGACCCCCGTGTCACTGCTTCGCGCGGTAAAGACGGCCGCAAAATTGGAGATGAAATAAGACGCACTGAGGAGGAGCACAACTCTACTATGGAGCAGAATATATGTTGATATACCCAGGGAAATCGGCAACAGACTCATGACATTGAAAGTAAACGAAGCCCATAATGAGGCAACATTGCCTTAAGTGCAGGAGATTGATTACAGCACTGGACGCATGGAGTGGGTGACATTCCTCCAGCAGTAGATATAAACTGAATAATGATGATGATAATAATGATGAGTAAGTCTCATTATTAGCTATGTGACTTAATAACAATGGGTTTTTTATATTTTTGGAGTCGCATGCCTAAAAACTCCTAAGATATAAGATGTTCTGTGAATGTTTACCACAAGCTTTACGAGTAACTATCAAGGTGCATTGTGGATTTTGTAATCGGCTAAAAGCCCCCCCCTACCCCCACATCAATGCGGATTTTAGATTTTTGGAATTTCGTCCAATTTTGAGCGACAAGAAATGGACTTCTGTTTGCTTTCAGTACATGGTGCTCAACGTCCCCATGCTTCAATGGGCATAGAGCAATGCTCATCCCCAGTGGCAACTCTGAGCTCGTGCTGGCAATACCACATTTCTATGGTGGGGAAAGTCTATCCATAGGACAACCACTGTTGATGCAGTTTTCATAGACAGCTGCGCGACGATGTCTTAACATCAATCATCTCGCCATTTGTACCACAACCTCTCATTACAAAAGGTCGTTAAACTGGACAGCCCTTGCCTAGACGTGAACAGAATTCGTTGAAACCAGAAATAGGCCGCTTACAAAAATGCGCTCACACACGATGCAATCGTACAAAAGGATAGAAAGTTACAAACAATACAGCGAGGCTGCAATCTAAAGGCTCATTTCCTAGAATGTGCAATTGAAAACATTCTTGCACTTAAGTGCATGTCACAATAATCATCACCATCCACAGCCGTTAAACAATAAAGTAATCACAATTATTTGCATTGTGCATTAGTGCTTTTACAACACTCCACATATATGGTTCGATTTTCCACGAAGGGCAAAATTGCTTCCAGAAAATAATTCAGCACTGTACAATGCACACATACACACAATTCGGCGTGCTAAGCTAGGGGATACACTTTGCACCGAGTGCTGAGGGACACTGCGGATAATTATACTCTTCTATCCTTGAGCATGATGGCAATATGTTCAGGAGCTAAATGCCAAGAACGGTGGAGGTCTTCAAGCCACGAAAGGGCTTTCGAAGAGAGTTTGTGACATTTTGCCATTCCACCATTGAAGGAGTGCAGATTAAGGTGGTTCACTATACGGCATAATGCACCACGTACAACAGACATGACAGCACAGATGATGAAAATCCATGGGTATTAAGTCTCTCGTGTAATCTACGTTATTACAACCCTTGTGGAAGAGTATGTGGAAAGGTAATGTCCATGCATTATGCCAGTACACGGGAGATAATCGGCATAGTGTCGGGCGTACACGATGTTAATGTCCATGGAATAAAAATGTGTGTTGACTTGGATGCACTGCTCAATAATACGTTTCTAAAACTGTACCATAATCCGTAGACAAACTGCATGCTGTAATCTGAATGGAATAATACATTTCGATTTAAAGCTTTCATGACTGCAGGGATTCATCTTCTTGGTTCTTTCGGTAAAGTCACGTAGAAGGGAAGTAATAAAATAATAAAAATAAAACATAATAAAATAATATAATATAAAATAATATAATACATGTGCAGCAATTCTTAAATACTGTAATCCAAAAGCATTAAGTACAGGATTGTTAAGTATCTTGGCCAACAGTACACTGTAATATAACGTGAGTAACACTGCCTATGGATTCCACTATATAACAAAAAAAACTTCTGCAGATTTAAAGCTACATATCTCTTATTCAGAAGCAACCTGGCCACAACTGCTCACTCAGCGAATTGGCTCATCACGTAGAAATTTATCGCAGCCAAAGACTCGAAACACATGTTGCTTCGAAGTGTGGAGGGAAAAACCAGACGACCTCGAGAAAAATCCACGTGACTACGGGGAGAACACGCAGACTCCAAATATTGAGGAGTCGGGGTCGGGATTAAACCCACGACCTCCTGTATACCCGGCGAGGTAATTAACATCCTCCTCTCCCCTTCGATGTAAGAGGCTGTGGTGATAAGCTTGTGATAAATTAGGAGTACTGTAATGCTACACGAGTTCTTATGAATGGTGACATGGCCTAGCGGTAGCGCGCTCGTCGCTTGTTGCAGAGATTCGAGCGCATTTCTTATCCAGCGGCCGCCGCGACTAATACTGCGCCGTGTATTTACCATAAAACGTGCGCCTCTGCTTCACTGCAGACGATGACGAGCACTTGATGTCATCTGGCAAGAGGACGCTATTGTGTGCCAGACTGAGTCCGAATTTGTAATTATACATGGGAACCATTGCCCCATACCGTGGAACCTTGGCAGGACCCCCCCCTGAAGAACGAGTCATGACACTCAGTGAGGTTATCCTGGGTAAACAAGCATAATACAAACAACAATATAGACTCGTGCAGCGGTGAGTGTTGCAGCCAATCTGAAAAGGGGTGTCAGATGGTTTTGTGGTGTGGTGGATGCTGGTTCCGAGTAACCACGTTACTAGGCGACCTCTTCCAGTAGACTTTTTATTATTCTGGTGGACCCAGAGATAGTTAGTGCTATAGGGAATATATGCGAATAGTATAGTGGACATGGGCCAATGTGAGCACTGACACCAACTTACAAAAAAAATTCGGGTGTGAGAAGAATGAGGGATGGCAGAAGAGAGGAAGAGAACAATGAATTTTGTTTCCACAAGAGCAAATTTTATGTTGGATGGTAAATAATGCAGCAATGCCACCGATTCACGTCTCTCCCTTTGACGTTGTTTCGCAAATATGCCGTCACTTTATACTGGTAGGAACCTCCTGGTTACACCAGCCCACAGGGGATTATTGTGTCCGTCCGTCTGTCGTGCATCCAAAAATGGGTGGGGAGGGGCTGGGTGGGGAGGGTGGGGCTGGGTGGGGGGTGGGGAGGGTGGGGCTGGGTGGGGGGTGGGAGGGGTGGGGCTGGGTGGGGAGGGGCTGGTCACCCCGTGGTGCCCTTATCAACGTTTAACCTACTCACGCCGGCTTGTGCCCGCCCTCACAGTCGGCCATATTTGCGGAATACACCACGCCGCCGTTGACCCTGGCCATTGACCGAGCAACCCAACGTTCCTACCAGCTCCCTCCGCAGGAATGTGTTCAATACCACGACCCGATTTGCGTCGCCTCAACACACACCAACGTGGCTGTCAGCATCATCTGCCCTTTCTCGTATCCCTCGCCTCAGCCTCCACCTATCACTGTGAATCGCCTGGATTTACGTCGTGACGTTCTGACAACGCCCCGACCAGACATGTGAAAAAAAGAGCTTCATCGCTCAGCGGATTCCTCCGGTATAAATAAATATTGTTTCGATATTAGTCGCACCTTTCAGGATTGCATCTCTGATGTAAACCGGGGTATTGCTATATTATATCTGGCCAGATGCCGTTGTGGAAAGAGGACTGAGCTTGCAATGTGATAGTTGTGAGTTCAAATGCCAGTTAGGGGTGGACGCAGCCTGTTATCCATCCGTGATCAGTACAAATCGTACAACTTCATTGCAATGTGGAATTCCCATCACCGGCTCTGGGGGTTACGAAAACGCAAGTGTCTCCTCTCCATTGTATCGTTGGGGGGGATTGAAGACGCATTGATTTTGCCTTTCAGCTTGAATCTGGAACCAAATTAAGTAACCTACAGCAAAGTCAGATTGCAGGATGCCTGAACGAACACAGTAATCAATTGCCTTTTTATTTTAATCAACTATCAATTTTAATTAGGGGTTTAGCCCAAAAGCCACTGGATTCATTATTGCCAAGTGCTCGTGTCATTTGGTAACACGTTGGATATTGCCGGTGACCTCAATCCAACAAAAAGTTATTTGTTGGATTGCTCATGAGAGAGAAATTCAATGAAACCCACCTAAATACCTTTGCCAACTCCGCACAGCAAGAATTGTATGACAGTTCGACTCTATATTTAAATGACAGCAAAGTGCAATGAGTAGTACATTTCAATGAGTATATTCCTATAAAACTATTGATTCCAATAAATAGGAATTCGTTTCTTTGCAGCAACCAGAAAAAAAAACACTTAAACTGAACATCACTTTAAATAAAATACATTTACACAAGCATCCATATACGGCATGTCAACTGGTATCAGTACAGGTCATTTAATACAAGCGATTTTAACAGGACTTTGTAGAAGCGTTTGAACGGTCACTAATTTAAAACCTGTAATTGCAGCACATATATTGCACACGTGCCAATTATTTGCACAAAAGGCAATGCCTTCTTTGCGAGAGAAACACCTGGCTTCCTTTCTGCTCAACAAATGTGTGGGTGAGATGGTCACTTCACGGTGGCAAGTCCACATCGCTATGACAGGGCCAACTATCCACAGAGCAAGCATTTTGCCTGAGTGTTTATTTTATCAACCCGATAGTGATGATGGGCCAAGTCAACTCCTGACCAGTATGTCAAATCACTATGGATCAATTGCAAATTGAGCAGTGCCCATCTGGAGTCTGTGCAGTCTTTCAAAATAGAAAAAAAATCAAACATAGAGCGACGTCTATTCAGTGACGATTGCTCAAACTACAGCGAAGATTACAAACCCACAACTGTAACTTCAAGTGCCCTCCCAATAACATATTAAAAGTTAATTAATCTTCAGAACAGAAATAAAGAGAACATGCAAACCTTGCAAAGCACAGAGCTGGATATGTACAACTTAATATAGCACGATAACCTCATACAACCTACTAAAGCAGACTTGCCAATTCAAGTGGAGAATCAAAAAGACCTCCGAAACGTAATGTTTCACATTTTAAGTAGCAAAACTCCAGTTTTATCAATCACCACGGTGCCTTTACACAGCTGCATTTTGCTTAGATTATTTGACGTACATGTACAGCTCTGTTGTCAATCTACTGCTGGATGAGATTACACCCATACCAGGCGGGTCATGGGGGTTATTTGAACCGTAACTTCACCGCGCTGGTGAGAGCGCATCGGTGAAGGCAGGGCGAGTAAGTTTGGGAGCATAGCAGAGTACAGGACAACAACAGATTTGGTTTTACTGCCCTCTTGCTCGCCATGCAGCCCCACGGACTGCTACTAGTGGCTACGCATGGAGGCACCCACCCAAGCACTATCCGGGCTCAACCCCGTTCAGCTTCCGAGATCTGATGATATCGGGCACATTCCGGGCGATTTCGTCAGAGGCGGTTGCATGAGATACTGTCCAGTGATGTTTTCACTTGCCGTTGCCCTTTGTGGTGAAGCTAGAGCATCACACACACACACATACTGTATTAGCAGCTTACGTGTGGATGTTAACAAATACATTATAAGGTCGCGCTCATTACAAATTGCTTGCCACAAATGGACCACAATACCTTGCTGATTTCATCAAGGAGCATAAACCATCACGCAAACTCCAGTCTTCCTCGCAGCAACTTTTGGCTATCCATCGAACAAAGACGATCACCACATCACGCACTTTCAGATGCGCTTGTGCGGCCATCTGGAACGCTCTTCCTGCCGATATTAGAAAGCCACTGGCGCTATGCACTTTTTAAATCAAGATTTTCAACTCATTTATTTGTCCGATTAGCACGGTTGGCTATGCACGGTGGAAATAAATTCAACCTACATACACGACAGCTCGGCAATGGTCATGAGCAGTCACCATTCATGCTTGCATTAACCAGATGAAACATTCTGTTTGGCACGAAGTATTAGCTTAACCAGTGGCACACACGTCTACGGGTATACAGGTAAACGAATGCATGGCAAAAGTCAAACGTGTCTCAACACTCAAAAATGGGTTTGGACAGTGCTAATCTTTGTTGACAATCGTTACACGCCCTGTTTGTTATTTGTGCAATATGCTGCAAGGACCCTGGACTGCTTGTGTCTTTGTCTTCATGTTGTGGTTGCTCACTCACTACCACCGATCTCCCTTGTAAAAATAGCTAGGCAACATAATTAAATAAACTCTAAACTCTACTTGCAGCACTGAGTCAGTGCATGTTAAAATTCCACAATTCGGTGGCAGTCAACAATATATTCGTGACATGACCAGTAATAATGAAGATGTTGTCCTTTCAAGGCCGTAGCCATGGAGTCAACATTGGGGGGGACCAAATCATACATTTGAAAATTTTACCGAAAGAACCAAGAATATGAATCCCTGCAGTCACGAAAGCTTTAAATCGAAATTTTATTTCCTGCCATTTTCTGCCTAAAATATAAAAAAAATTCACTAACACATAGGATGGACTTTTTATTTATTTTTTACAATAATGTCTAAGAGTGTATTGTATTACATTGCTCTGTTTTTTCTATTTTACTTTTTCTTGTTTCATTGTATGTAATGGCAGAGATTCGGGATTAATAAAAGTACAACCATAACCACAATCATATAAACAGAAATCTATTTTATAGCAATATATTAGGGGGGGAGGCATTGAGCATATTTGAATATTGGGGGGGGATGTGTCTAAATTATAATTACGGCCTTGTGTCCTTTAATTACCCAGGAAAACCTCAACGTGTATCAAGCTTTTTTCTTCCCTAGGCAGGTCTTTGCATTGGAATGTTTGGCCAATTGTATTCATGTTTGGCATGGTTACTCATGACAAATCTATGTATACGAGGGGACTGCCACTCCAAGGTCCACACAGATAAGATTCTTTAAAAAAATAACACGGGTAAGTATTAAAGAAAAGCATTTCAACAACTACCGTAAGAACACGCCTCTCCATGTGTTGGTAATGGGGGTTGTTTGACGATACTTCATCATGCTGGTCAGTGCAGGTTGGGCCGTCCATAAATGACGTCACGCGATTTGGGAGAATTTTTAACCCCCCCACCCCCCGAGTCATACGGCGTCACAAAGTCAGACCCCCCCCCCTCAAATATGACGTCACAAAGCTCTGCCCCCCCCCAAATATAAAACATGCTTCAAATCGCTTTAAACTATTGTCATTGCAGTGCGTATTTAATGTGGCGCTGCACTCTGATACTGTAGGAGAAAACATGTATTAAAAAGTATATTTAATTAAGTAGAACGTGTTGTCTATATTTATTTAAAGTTGCGCATTTTGATGTGACGTCACATTTCTCAACCCCCCCCCCCCCTTCGTCACACATCGTCACAAATGTCTGACCCCCCCCCCCTCTAGGTGCGTGACGTCATTTATGGACGGCCCCTTAACGAAAAGGGTAACTCAGTACAGGTTCCGATACCACTTACCACTGATGTCAACCGTGGTCGAAACTCAAGCTCAGATTTGTCGCGCAGTGCACGAACCACAGAGCCATACCTCCACCCCCAAATACAATACAACTCCTTTTCATCGACCCTGGGACGAGGTGTTTTATTAGTAGTATGACACGTGTCAGCCATCGCACACAAATCAACGTATGAACGGATACGAGTTGTCGTCCGACCAAAAATTTGTTTCCACTTACCGGAGTGAAGCGTTTCTATCTAAACCCAAGCGCCACGTGCCAAGCAGGACAGGCGGCGTGAGTTAAAAACCACTCCCCCCTCCAACCCTGGACGCAGAGTGGGAGGAGGGTGCAGGGAGGGCATAGTGCAGGCAATGGGGGCTGAGCCCACAAGAGCCACACACAACTTTCATTAGGATTTTGTAGAATATTATTTTTTTACTTATTTACGTGTTATTTCGCTGTTGCTTTTCACTCTTCGCTGGGCCCTGTTTTCTTTCTTAGCCATTGCTTCCGCCCCCCCCCACCCACCACCTCTTGCTTGGTTTGGGCCATAGTTAATCTCAGGGTTGTGTTCGACATCCCTGGAGATGGGGGGGGCTGCCGATGTTGTGCTCTGCGGGGTTGTTTGCATCTCGCGGGGTCCGTTTTGGGTGACGCCTGGGCAGCAATTGGCTCATCTGGGGCTTACGCGAGACATGCAGCGACTGTGCCACGTCCCATCTAGGAGCTGCTGCTGCTGCTGGGGGGCTTTGTTACAGTGGGGGCTCCCCTCTGCTATCCCACGTCTGCACCTACTCAGATTAGTAAAGTTGGCTACGTACGATGCGAAAGAAGTTAAACATACATGCGTACATTAGTGTTTACAGGTTTGCTCGGTGCCTGTGAGTGCCATGGTTGTTGAAATGTTGTGGTGGATTCGTTGTTGGTGGTGCTGTGCTCGTATCAGATGGGGTGACGCCTGGGCAGCAATTGGCTCATCTGGGGCTTACGCGAGACATGCAGCGACTGTGCCACGTCCCATCTAGGAGCTGCTGCTGCTGGGGGGCTTTGTTACAGTGGGGACTCCCCTCTGCTATCCCACGTCTGCACCTACTCAGATTAGTAAAGTTGGCTACGTACGATGCGAAAGAAGTTAAACATACATGCGTACATAAGTGTTGTCAGGTTTGCTCGGTGCCTGTGAGTTCCATGGTTGTTGAAATGTTGTGGTGGATTCGTTGTTGGTGGTGCTGTGCTCGTATCAGATGCTGTAGTATTTACACATTTTATAAATGCAATTGCTTATCTTTATCCTTGAAGCTTTGGTACAGGAAAGAGCCACGTCATGCCATTCTAGGAAAGCAGCAGCACAGGCCAGTTTAGATTTATAATCGTCATGAAAACATTTCATTGCATCTCAAAAAATCTGATGGGACTTCTGGCGGATTCTGGGGGATGTGACTTTGGACTCTGCCACTTGCGGCTCAGGGAAAGCAGTCAGACGCTGTATTTTCTTACACAATCATTGTTATGGACTGTATACCATTCTGTCTGTGGAGGCAATGGTGCTAAATAATTGGGCAATAGTGCAACAGAACGAACGTGGAGTGAAACTCCAAAAATACATTCCCCCAAAAAATGTACACGCCCTAAATATCCACGATTCACCGGCGGTCCACAACAACTCCAATGGCAGTGATGGAGCGACATGACATAAGTTTGTGCACAGGAGCGAGATAAATACTGCGGCATCGCAAGACCATAGGCGGCGGCAGCACGGAGAGGCCTTCATCCGTAAGTGGATAGACCATGGCCCATGATAACAAGAAGATAATATCATGATGGCGATGCCACTACTGCTGCCTCCTGCACTGCTGACGCTATCACAGCCGTCACACAAGGCACATTACACTATACAACTCCATTATACAGCACCACTACACTTCAGCATCGTTCTATTTTCGCTGGTTGCTCTCCGGTTTCCTCCCACATGTATGAACACTCATTAATTGGCTGAAAACATCTTCATATATAGAGAACTGCGTGTGGCTGACTTCCAGCTTGTTAGTGGTTCCTTGGCGATTGTGAGATGCCATTTAAATGAACGGCGTGAGAAACACATTATTATCCAAATATTTGCGGCAAGAAAGAGGAATAAATCTGAAATTCATCCCAATATCCGTGTTGGCATGGATAAAACGCAGATAAAAGTAAAAATTCATCTTCTCCGTTAATTTTGCTCATCCACAAAACAGTCCCTTCCCCAAACCCTCATAAGCAATAGGACCTCAATAGATATTTTTGTTAAATGTAAAATTCTGTAACGTTATTTTCTGCGTTTATCCACGTATTCACGTCTGATCTTCATTTGCAACAGGAAGGTTTAAATTTTGCCTGACTATTTTGAGTAGGGGAAATGGATTTTACTCCCGTAAGCTCGTACTCCGTCAACTCCGTAAGAGTAAAAAAACCGTCAACCCCCCAAAAGAAGAATTCACGTGCGCACAATAATGAACGCCACCAAAACTGGTAAAATAAAATAAAAACACGTTTATAAACACAAAAGTACAGTCAAATGCTTTGTGATAATACGCATTGTGTTCAGTGGCAGTCTCACGATTTCCCATGTGTACATTTGTATTCATGCCTGGATGCCCATGTGGCCAGGCTGCTGTGTACGCACGCGTGTGTGCTTAGCCACCTGTCCATCCTGCTCCTCAACACTCTGTATTCTGAGCCTGCCCATAGCCCAGTAATCTTTCCGTTGCATCAGTGGATCACGCCAAACGTAGTCATATACACCAAGGCACCCGTGTTAATTCTCGATTATCCGCGGGCAGATTCCCTGGCTGGGTCGATTGACTGTGCTTGCAAACAAAATCAATAAAATATATCGAAGCACACACTGCTTTCATTATTAGCTGCTGCCCGCTGTCACGTGCCCACCGCAAATACCAACACACGCGCTGGGAAGTAAACATATTACTCCAAGCAGCAATAAAGACAGACTTGAGACATTCTAGGTCTGCGCCCCAATCAACAAATGTTTTGCATCCTAATTGGCATGTGTTTTGCATTATCTGCATTTTTTTATTAATCAAGGTCACCAGGACCCCCCCTTCCCCCAAAATTACTCTAGAAATAATTGAGAGTTGGCTGTATTTGCAGAGCTGTAAAGGGGGCCGGTAGATGGAACTACGGCAATACCATTCACCATGAGCCACGGAATTCGATTTGGGGCCCCACCATTCCGTGTTTTGATCAACTCAAGTTGGCTGCCATTTTAGCCTCGGGCCGAAATTCTCTAGGCCGATTTTGCTTCACAGGTTGGCCTGAATTCTGTAGGTCAGAATGCAGGCTGAGCTGAAAAACATCACAAAGCAAATAACAACACGTTGCAAGTGTAAACATTACATTTGCAATATAACATTTATTTTGCCAACAAATCAGTTTTGACTTTTGACTTGCAAGCAAGCGAACCTGCCCAACTCACGTGATTTTATCTAACGCAGATGTACATATCGCCTTAAATAAAGGCACTTATGTACAATTGTATTTGTACATAAGATGATAAAATAAAGAGTGTGGTTATTAAAAGTGGTGGTATAGTTGTGGTGGCAGGAGGACAGGTGGGAGTGTGTAAGGAGGGCTCGTGGTAGACCTGGTCATAGCTGGGGGCTGGGGGGGGGCAGGCCAGGGCATTAAGATGACCAAGGGAGAAGAGATGAGTTTTAACGGAGGACACACGATGGGCTAACTCCAGTAACTCATGTATGTACGTATGCATGTTGTTAATGCTGTTCTATTGTTGTACTTGTTCGAAGTTATTAGCACCATTCTTCACCAATGTGGACTGGTGAAGGGTGGGCCCCAGGACCAGCTCACATACCGTTTCGCCACTGACATGAGCCGTGGGTGTGAATCGAACACAGATCACTGCGTACACAGTGCCCATAGGGAAGCATGACACCAAGGTTAATGTACGAGTAAAGTGTGGAGGAGGATCAGGAAAAGTTTTGGGCTGCACCTCAGCCCCTGGTACGGTATTTGTGATCGACACAAAGCCCAGGGCATCCTGACCGCTGACAAGTACGGGCAGCTTGCGATCCCTCATGCCAAAGAACTGTGGTGAAACGATATCTGGCCATTGCAGAGGCTGAAGGCACACTCACCACCAAGGCTGAGTCCTGATACGAGACTGTGTGGGGGCTTGTACATAAACCGAGGTCAAATGGCAGCAAATTGGCTGATTTGTGGGGCATATTACAGGGAAATTGGAACAATACTCTGCAGTAGTGCAGTGGTAAACCATACGGGCAGCATGAAAACACACAGCGCAATACTCTGCATAAAGTAAAGGGAGCACATACACATTAGTAGCGCACCGGACAACTTATTCGTTTTTTTTATTTTAAGCAATAAAAATCTCCTGTACCAATCATACATTCATCTAGTTGCAATTGGCAATTGTAACCCAAAGATGCGTCTCGCTTGTGTATTTCCATAATTGCAATGCTGTACAAAGGTGTATATGCACATATATCCATTGGTTTTCAAAAAAAACATGTAAGAAAAAGACCATGGTTCTGTACTGAAATGAAGTACGTGGCACAAATGTACCAAAAGTCTGCTCCTTGACACCATGCCCCCTCTCTCAGACTCCGACATGAAACCTTCACTGGGTGGCCAATAGTCGGGTCAAAGTGTTCCGTTACTCATCTCCATGTGCGGGACCGAGCCGGGCGTGGTAAGAATTCAATATCCCCATGTCACATTGGTGAGTGTCTCTATTGAACAATCACTGTTAAATTCCCACAAAGTGCAGTTTATTTCATCAGAGCCCAAAGCATATTGGACCTATTCAACCCCAGACTGGGATTTTAACTGGCTCACTTTCAAATGTTAGTCGAGTGCTCAACAGTAACACCCAGTCGTATAAATACTCGATGGTACATGGCTGTAATGTAGTCCGAATTCATTATTTCATATGCTGTAGAATTCCAAATATCTGTTAATTGGATTATGCCCATGGCAGAAATTTCTTTCCCAATAATCTGAGTTATGCACAGCTGAATGTTTCCATTCTTCTGCAATATAAAAGAAAATGCAGTCACACACATCAACAGATAAAATAACCGGCATGTGACTTCCTGGAAAAATCTTTGGAATATTCAAGTAAACTCTGAGTTTTAAAAGCACTGTGTTATTGATTGACATCGAGTATTACACAATAAACAGTGCTCTATTTACACCATGCTGGTTCTCATCATGGGAATATACATATTCAACCACTACGTCAGGACCAATACAGGAGAAGTCCTATGATCCGTTACCCTATTACTTGAGACTATTATCCGCAGAAGCAGTAGGGTCCAAGAAAACCACTATTATCTGTGGCCCCATTCTTCCAATTATCCGCCGTGCAGAAATTAATTCTCATGACTCATGAGATATCCGTGAATTGTTTTATAAGGAAGAAAAAAATGCCCATAGATACACCGAGTGACTGAAACGTGCTGCGATCAAAGCAAGTGCCACCAGCAGGACATGCTTTGATCACACACCACATGCAAATAAACAAACACATACTGTCACAGAGACATGGAGACACAAAGAGACCCAGGGACATAGTGTGAGACATGGATATGCGTAGACGCACAAAGAGACAGACACCCACGGAGACAAAGATCCCCCGTATAGCCTTAACAGACTGTAGGGGCAAGTGCTGTTAGCGAGCACCTATGAAGGCCGGAACGGTACACGAGGGGGTGGGTGGCCAGCACCACGCACGACCGCCTTTGTCTCCCCAGTGGCGATGTTTACACACCGCACCGGGTACTCATTTCAGGCTGAGTCGACCTAGGGGAGGCCCAGGACCGGTTCAGATCATCGTCACTGGCGGTGTTGGCCGTGAGCGGGAATTGAACTCGGGTCTCCGGGTTCATAGCGCAGCGCGCTAACCGCTACACTACCGCTCCCCACGGAGACACACACAAAGACACAGACAGACACGGGGACACTTTTAACTGGTATATCCAAGACGAGTTACCACGAGGCCCTCATGGTATAGCCGAGCCAGTACAAAATTGTGATGCGCTGGCCTCACAAGAGCGCTGAATCTGGCTCAGGGACCAGATGTGCCAAGGATGCTTAAGAAGTGTATGTGTGTGTGTACATGTGTGTGCATGGACCGGCTCTGGCTCCTGCCACCATGAGAGGTGGACAGTCCTCTACTCGGGGCAGGAGACTGCCAAACAACAGGGAGTGGCTTTTCTTCAGATCAATGAATGAAGGGGGCGTGGGAGCATGGCGGTGAGGTGTGGGAAGCTGTAAGCCCCAGGTCACAAAATCAAAGTTTTGGGGAATAATAGCCATTTTCTGTACTTTTGAGGCATAAGCAATTAGGAAATAACACTTACTACCCAGGAACAATGTTTTGTTTTGTTACACAGTTATTCAACATTGCCTTGCCAGGCACGCTGAGGAGAGGATTGCAGAGCCCCAAAATGGTTTCAGGAAAGGGCGGTCCTGAAAAAATGCCATATTTCCTGTCTGTCTGCTACACAGCAGAGGTGTAGGTAATTCCAACAGAACCTACATCTCTGCTTTATTGACCTGGCCAAGGCCTATGATACCATCAGTAGGCCTGGGCTCTGGGTCATTATTCGTGTTTTCGGAGACCCTGACTCTCTGCTCACAATCATTTAGGACCTTCATGATGATGAGCAGGCCCGGGTAAAACTACATGGCCAGGAGTCGGAGTCATTCCCTGTTCAGCTTGGGGTGCGACAGGGATGTCCTCTGGCTCCCACCTTATTTAACATCTATTTCGACCACGTAGACAAAGGCGGCTGGGCGTGGTGTTGGCCACCCACCCCCTCGTGTGCCGTGTCGACCTTCATCGGTGCTCGCTAACAGCACTTGCCTCACCATTCTGTTAAAGGCTACATGGGGGACCTTTGTCTTTTTGTGTCTCCGTACCTACGTCCCTCTGCTTTTAGTGTCTCTTCTGACAGAGAAACACAAGGAGAGATCTAGGAGGAAGATACCGACACATGAACGCACAGAGAGACATGCCTTTGAAGCCCATCGACCCACCACCTAGCTACAAAGACTTCCAAAGATGCGCACATTTTTTGCGCGTAATTGGAGTTGAGCAAATTCTTCCAATTATCCACAGTTATACACACAGCTGTTCAATAGCAATTTTTTCTGGCATTCACTGTGAGCATATACGTCATAACTTCTATTATCTGTGAATTATTTCACAGATAAGTGCAGTAAAAAAACACAGGTAACCCCACATATAATAGGATGTGTGAAATTGGTCCTCCTCATTGCTGTGGATAAGGGGTTCTCCCGTATTGAATCTACCACTGGAGCCCATCACGATACTCGTATTAGGAGGGAGATGCGAACTTGACTTTCCAGTGTTCAAGAATATTTTAAACAAAGCACGAAATAGGAGACCCAATATGGCCAGCGCAATTCAATATGAAGCCAGTGACCCGGGTTAATATCCCAGCCATGACTAACGTGAGTGGTGGCTAATATTTTAAATGCACCTGGAACACCCAATTAACCAAGTGACAATGACCAGCTGGTGAAATATGACGTTTTGGAGGCAACACAAGTCTCCGTCATCAGGTGGGACCGTCACAGCCAGATTTGCTTGATACAGCAAATCTAGCTGTGACGGTCCCACCTGATGACGGAGACTTGTGTTGCCTCCGAAACGTCGTGATATATTATTTTATTTCTATTATTTTAGTAATTTTTAAAAAACATTTCCTACGTGACTTTACCAAAAAAACCTAAGAGTATGAATCCTTGCAGTCACGAAAGCTTCAAATCTAGAATGGTGAAATATGGTCAAAGAACCCCAATGCCCCACACACAGCATGGGAAAGCCTTCATCCAGCAGTGGATCGGTAAGGGATTGGTGGAAAATTTGTCTGCACCTACCCACGTGTTGGACATGTTCAGAATGGACCTTGAAATGTTCCCATGGAAGTATGTGATTCATCCTATTGTCTGCGCTCCAGCGTGAACAATAGTAGCCCAGAAGTGGTAGAAAAATCATCCGATTGTGCCTGTTTACCTTCACCTCTTTCAACAGTAAAACGCCCAGATAAACGCGATTAGGATCCAACACCACACAGCATCTGCTCCATATCAGCAAGGATAAGAGGAGTTCAACTGTACTGTATTTTTAAAAAATGTACCGAAAGGTATGGCCTAAAATGGGCTGAAATGTGAGGCTAAACCACCGATTTAAATCTGCAGCACTGCAGAGGTTGAAATTTGTTTACAAGACCTTGTCATGGACTAAAAGACATTTTTGTTAAACGTCTGTTTTAAAAAATTATATGCGCAGCATCTGGTGAGCAATAAATGTAAGTTGGAATGATTAAAAGGTTGTTTATTTATTCAGAACATATTGCAATAATGAAGGCACTTTAATGTTTAGCATTTTTGGAGGGGAGAGGGGTGAGTTAAGAAGATTTGGTTATCAGTTGTGTTCTTTACACATACTCAAATTCATGTAATGTTACGCAATGTCCAGGATATGCTGCGTGAAATCTTACAGAACAGTGATCAGGGCAGTGATGGAAGTGGTGATGTTTTTAAATGTCCAGAAACTCTCCCATTGTATGAGTCCAATTGGTTACGCAACATCAAATGTCATATCAGTTTACAGAAGGGCAATTCTCTGGATGACCAACACATTATAAAAAAGTATCTTCTTGTACAAATAAACCCGTGCCAGATGGGCACATAGAATACGCATCAAAGATGGGTTGTTAACATGTTTAATTTTAATACACGTATACATTTATGTTCTTGGGATTAAATGAAAGTTTAAGAATTTAAAATGTATTGTACACTCACAAACAAACTCACAGCATTTAGTTACCCTGTTTTTTGTGTGTAATAATGTAGCCCTAGTACACTGGCTCTTAGTTTGTCACGCCCTGTGTTGTGTACAACACATCCGATATTAAATGCCACCGTGTATCCCGTCTCAAACAAGCGTTACACAGTGCTCAATTCCATTGGCATCGCTGAACGAGCGATGGGAAATTCGCCAATCCCATGGCAAGAGACCAGCATCTCCGCAGGGCGATGTCACCGTTGTGTTTTGGCTTCCCCACACAAAATGACACTCGTTGCTGACTCTACCCCAGAAGGACGGTGGCCAAAGCCGACTCCCACGGGGATGTGACCTCTCAACTTCCGATTGTGAGTTTTTTTGCGCCAAACAAACAGCAACAGGCAGGAAAACATCCTCGACAATGCAGTGTGTGTACTGTACAGTACACACTGTACGTACAGTACACACACTGTACAGTACGTGTGTAAATATACTGTAGATGCTCATTATGCATTTTTAAGTTCTTTTATATGCTTGTATGTGGTGGTTTTTTTTACAGCACATTGACTTGATGATTAATTGTTCCCGGTTGGAAATGTTTCTCAAACGATTCCGCCGGTTTAATGAGCGACAAACCATCGGGCGTTCAATCTGAAATGTCCCAGCCACTCTTTTAATACACATCGTCAGGACTCTATAAAAGTTAAAGGGTAATGGGGGGGGTGCAGAAGTTAGTGGCACGGTGGGGTTGAAACACCCTCGACGGCTAACATCAGTGGCGAAGCAATATTTGAAACGAGTCCCTTTCGCCCAAACCCAAACCGGGCAAAAAGTGGTGAAGTATGGTCAAAACAAGCCAGGTTGCCAACGAGGCATTGGGGAGGCTATCGTCCGACAGCAGTGGGTGCCCCCCCCCGTCAATTGTAAGTCATCGTTGTGATGCATAACAAAGTACTGGCAAATCGAGCGGTTCACTCTGTACGTAGCCTACATATGAAATTGTACAAGAACATTCCTACACGCTCATTAACCATAACGGACTACAAAAAAATGCTGTGCTCGAGCACAAGTCCAACATACACAAAGCACAAATTATGAAAGGATTGGGGGGGGGTGGAAGAAGAGGGAAATGCCCATAATTATGGCAAGCCACAGCTGCGTCTAACTTAACTCCATAACATGGACACCATCCAGCTGCTAAAACCCCAGGAGCCACAAATTATTTTGTACGCACAAGAGGGAGCTATGCAAACCACCACCACCACCCACCCCACAACTGAAAAACAACAGAGCACCACCATAACCATCCGAAAAAACTACCTGGATTGTGGATCCGCTCAGCACGGTGAAGCTTATAGAGCGCGTGGTTTTTTTCTCCTTCTTGTTGTTGTTGCAGCAGCATCTCTTAAACATATGTACACACAAATATAAGCTGGTGCAGAGAGAGAGAGTACGCTGTGCGTTCCAAGTCTCTGGGACATTTGGACGCTTGCCCCTGCACTGGCACATGACACAACAAGCGAGCGAGCCAAGCAACAGGACAAACTTCGGTTCAAATCAGGACACTCCACTTGGCCCTGCACTCCATCACTGGAATATGCTGGCAAGCGGTGTTACAAGCCTTATGATTTAACAGTTTCAAAAAGGATCTCAATGAATTAACAAGTACGGTCAGAACCCTGCTGCTCTTGAAATCCATACATGCGTTGTCCGGATTCTGCGACGCTGTGGAACACGCGATAGCCGAACCGGTTTATGGGTTACCTCTTGTCACCACGCCGTGCCAACTTAGCGGTGTGGCTTGGCAATCGACAACTCAGGTCGGCGGGTTCATTGGTACAGTGGGCACTTATGCCAACACGCCAAACACTCCTGTCGCTTTCACGAGCGCACGAACTGCGTTGCGAATCTACTCCCCGGCGCTCGTTAGTTGCACCGAAATAAGGGAAGGTGTCGCAGAGCGATGCGTTCCGTCGAGATGACACCGCTGGTCGCCGCGTCCACCATCACGCCGCTGAAGACGTGGCGATTCATGGGAAGAGCGATAGGGCCACGAGAAAAAGTGTCCAATGAATGTACGCGTGCTGGTTGAGGCCCGAGATGGCTAAGACGAGCCCCGATTGCACATTCAGTTTGGCCGTAAAACATGCCAGGTGTGATCCCATTCAAAGTGATGCTCAAATAAGTCATATTTTTTAACTTTTTTTATAAAACACGCTTTTATAAAACGTACTAGTCATGGCAGAACTCCACGACTCCAGGAAGTGGCCCCGAAGCTTGCCATAACGCAAGGGACCGTGGCCAATTTCAGCCAACGTCAGTTTACTGTGGACAATTAGACCCAAGCCGAAACATAACATATGAAAAAGATTTTTTACATTTTTTTAAATGATAGAATAAGTATACCAAGTTTGCAGTCGATACCACATTGGGAAGTGGGTTAAAATTGAGTAACAAGATTTGATACAATAACGACAACACACAGAGTGAGTTCAATAAAAGCGTGTAAATAAAAAAAGGGTGCATCACCAAGTTTTACGTGCAGTCTCAAAAGCAGGCACTGCAAGACAAATTGAGAGATCTCTCCGAGTCAACGTTTCCTCTGCTTGCAACAACTTGCTTACGTTCTTAACCAGTGCTGTGTTGTGATGCAGAACGAAAGGGCAATAGCTGTCAATGCTACTGTTTTATACGGTGCTGTGCATTACGACGACGGTGAAATGTAGCACTTCACGTACAGGCAATGTGTTTAAAAAAGGAAGCCATGGCACTTTACCATCTAGATAGAAAGCTAATTACTTTAGAATTGCTTTTTGTGTTTAGTTTATTGTCCTTCCTCCGTACCTCCGATTGGCACGGTTGGCTACGTACGGTGCAGAAGAAGTTCAACGTACGTAAAAGCATCACTCCTGCTGTGAAGTGGACGTTATAGATAACCGGGTACTTAATGAAGAAAAAAAAATCAATTTGCTAAAAAAATTGTTTGGTAAAAAAAACATTTCTGCATTGCTGCTCCAAGTTTCTGCTAAATCCTTGGCCCCTTCATCTGCAGATTGGTTTCCACCCCGTCCCACCACCCCCCCCCATTAAACTAAAACACAGAGAGAGCTCTTACTTTCACCTGCACTTAACTTTTTTCATGGCACTTCTTGATCTCAAATTTAATTTGCGAAGTTTTTGTTTATTCTCTTGCGTTTCCTTTACGACCATTAAATACCTCGTATTGATGTGGTTTTTTTTCATTTTGTTGTTGATGCTGTACTCAAACAGCACCACGGATCTCCCTTGTAAAATAGCCGGGCAACTGCATAAACGACACTATCCATGCAACTAATAAAACAAACATTGCAGCGATGGAACACGTCTGCATTCTCTCTAATACGAAGTGCTCAGCATAACCAGAACTATCTAAAATGTACACAGTACACTAATTATTTTCCCATCCCTTCTCCTTGACACCGGGCATGAAAATGTTCATCAACGTTAAAACGATTTAAATAGTGAGATATATGATCCACTTTCTGCGCGACTCTGTTTTATAAGTTTGTGATTAATGTAAAAAAACAATGATCCTTTAGATCATCTTCATTTATCCAGAATTCAATAATTACAAGACAAGGAACATCCGTTGTGATGTGTGTGGGGGTGATTTTTTTGCGGATCCGATTATCCGTAGGATTATCCGTGAATGGGGAAAAAACCGATAAGGATATTCCGGATGAACTTTCTGTTGAACTCGAATTGTCTCCGTTAAGGAAGTGGATTGATTTCACTGCAATATTTTACACATTTGCAAGTGAAATCGTTGAATTAGCACTGAGCCACACAGCCCGCTGGTCACGGTGGTCACGAGACGTCCCATTGGAGTGGGGAGGGGGGTAAGAAGTTGGTGGGGGCTGGTCAATGTTGTTGTGTCTGGTCAGCCTCCACATGTTTTTCCGCTCTTCAAAACACTTTTTTTTATCTTTCCGGTCATCTCACTCCTATTTTGACTAAATCTCTCATCACCATTATCTCTACTCTGTCCCTCTTTACTTCGCTGCTTGTCTGAATGCATCTCTCTTCAAGCACCTCGCTATATTTATCACTCTTTTCTCTCCTGTTTACATCTTTTCTCATCTCACCACATCCGTCTCGCCCACACTGTGCAGCGCTATGCTCCCATCATTCTACATCTTGTTGTGTGCGTGGGTGATTGTGTGTGATTGTGTGTGTGTGGGGAGCGGTGACGATTATCTGAAGCGGTCCTGGGCCTCCCTGAGGTTGACTCATCCTCAAATGAGTACCTGGTGCAGTGTTGTGAACATCACCACGAAGCAGACAAAGGTGGCCAGGCTTGGTGCCATCCCGGCCTTCAAAGGTGTTCGCTAACAGCACTTGCCCAAACAGTCTATTAAAAAGGCTATCTGGGGGATATTTGTCCATTTATTTTGGTGACAAGAGTGTGTTAAATGGATACACCACAGTTAGTGATAGTCATAGGATATTGGTTATCGAGCTGCGCTACGAACACAGCAACTTGATGGTGTGTGATGGGGTAAAGTGTGGATACGCTCTGTAAGTAAAACACAACAAGAGACAATTAATCTCAATGGGCTTTAACCTATTTCATTAAGGGCACGCATTTCAACAAGAGAGTGCTTTGGTACTTGATATGCTCACAAGCCAAGTACATAAGCATGTAAGCTTTTTTATTGGCTGGCTGAAGTGCACCCCAATCAGTGCAGCTCGCAATACATCCAATTTAAGATTTTCTAATAGTTTTTACTTACATCGAGGGCACGATATTTGTTTTGAACATTGTGCAAATGAACTTGAACAAGATATCAGTAAGCTGGAAAAGTTATCCCCAAGACCCAGTGTATACCAAGGTTTGACCCCAATGAGTCTTGGAAGTGTCCACTTAAACGTGAGAATTACAAACACGACCTGAATGTCAGGAATTTTACAGAACATTTTTTGACAGATATAATTAACTACTAAAATACAACATTGTAACGCCAACACCATGGGCCAAACACATGGGGGATGGGGGGGGCTCGTCCTTACACTCTTTGTCGTCTTGGTTCTTTCGGTAAAATCACGTAGAATGGAAATAATAAAATAATAAAAATAAAACAATAAAATAATTCTCACAACGTTTCGGCCACAACGCAAGCAGCCGTCCTCAGGTGGAGAACAGGTCTGTCGGGGAGACAGAGGCTTCTCGACAGACCTGTCTTCTCGACAGACCTGTTCTCCACCTGAGGACGGCTGCTTGCGTTGTGGCCGAAACGTCGTGAGAATTATTTTATTATGTTTTATTTTTATTGTTTTATTATTTCCATTCTACGTGACTTTACCGAAAGAACCAAGATGAATCCCTGCAGTCACGAACGCTTTAAATCGAAACTCTTCTTTGTGTTTGAGTAAAAAAACAGAATGGAGGATGAAAAATAATCTTTGCATAAATCAAGAGCAGCTTGATTTTTTTTTTAAAGGACCCATCTTACAGACATCCCAATGATTTCTAAAAGTCTCTCAACCTATTTTCTACAACAGGTGATTGAATATTTCGAAAGCGATTTCCTCCAATTTTTACAGAGGAGTTTGCTCAGGGATTTAATACGTGCATGGAGATTTTAGGGGGGAGGGGTGGGGGGCGTAGAGGCTTTGAAATAAAATAAAAAGCATCTCTCACAAGCAAGGACAACCAACCAATCACTTCATTCACTTTTATTGCCCGCTCTCTACAGCTGAAATCACACCCTCACAAAAAAACACAAGCCTGCATTTTCGAGAAGGGACTTTTTGCTGATTTTTTGGTGTAATGCGCCACTGTTGTTCTAATTTAGCCTCTCAAGTTATAAGCGGAATGCGAAAATCAATATCACAATAACAAATCAGAAGCAGTTTTAATACCATTCAAGCCATAATGGTATATTGCACTATTACGCATAATATAATATGGCCATTTATGCTGATCTCCTAATCAGTCAAGATGTTGCACATGCACGGTGTGAGGCTCGCAAAAAATGAGTAGAACCTTAAATGTCCTGGGATCAATCACGACATTGACGTCTCACACTGGCCCCCATAACCTCGCGGGTGCACAGAAGTGAACGGTTGGTCGTCACGTGCTCATGAATAATTCACGAGTTTGTGACTTCACAATCTACGTCCAGTACTTTGGGTATAGCGCTGGTCCACTTCCTTTTCTCTCCACCCTGAGATATGAAAAGAGCATATATTTTCAACTTTAAAAAATATTTATCAATTCAAACATCTTGTAATTCTAAGAAGCCAATATATTTCATTTGTTACCAAGATTATAACCACAGGCCTTCTGGTTGTGGAGCCTATTGGGCTACATTATACATGCACTGTGTTTATCCCAGAAAATCTAGAAGAGCATCTTTCTGTAGGAGCTAAATAAAATGTTTAAAAAAGGCGTCCAGCTAAAACAAGAATAGGGCAGTGTTCAACTCGGTTAACAGTGTTGAGCAACAACTAAAAAAAGTGGAAATTCCACATTCCTGTTGAGGGGCCAGTCCCTCTGGAAAGGACAACCACTGTTGACTTCCCACGAGGCAGGGGGCTGATTTTATCAGTCGAGAGTTAATGAAGTGAATCAATCCACCCCAACTCGGATTTTAGCGGCCAACCTTGCCACGGGTAATATGCCCCGCGACAGTGCCACACGCCAGATTCAAAAACTCAATTGCGCTTATCCGTAATCCTCATAGATGAGGGTTAATGCCCATGACAAATGCTCTGCTTGTGATTACCAGCTTCTCTCATGGAATGTCCCATCAAACTGCCCCACATTGTCTCCTGAACCAATCATGTTCCTTTCCTCTTCCCTTCGTCCCCTGCAAAATCAACTTTCCAATTACTCCAGGGGACCTTCTATGACAGGATAGCAAGATGCGACCTCACTCCTTATCGGCAACTTCCGCTTGTGACCAATCTTCATTTTTATTCTGAGCTACACCCTGCTCGCTGTTTAAAAAACATTTGAATATCATCACACGGCAAACGCATTCAGTCTCAACATCGCAACATTCCACAATGTACAACGTTACACTAGCCTCTAAATATCTTCGTAAAAATGTTTTTTACGTATTGTTCAACTCGCTGCTCCCGATCGTAAGGTGGTAGAGGACATTGAGCCCATGTGCCTCCAGTCGGCTCCTTATATGACGGAGCATTGCTCCTGGGCTCTTGCCTGAGCTTCTCTCTGCTAATGTGCATTGGGCTCTTGAATAACAACAAAACGTATTGTTCCACTCTACGCGGACTACTTTCATTATTTCCAAAACGCCAGCTAATCCATTAGAATAGATTAATATTATTATTCTAACCCGTTAGTCACAACCTCTTCACGTTCTTAAGAGCTCGACGTTTTGGCCGACTGGCCCAGGGAATGCTTGAAGAAGACTAATTGGTGGGCAATATGAATGTCTTTCTTTCCTCTCAAGAGACCGTTCACTAAAACGTTACTTTTAATTAAGCTCCGGGTCGTTATTTAAGTCTACGTAAGCTACAATGTTAATACTGTTATAGTCGCCTCAATCGCTCTCCCCCTAAGTTTCGTCTTAAACTGTTTGCAAACTCCACATTCCCAGTGCTGAATAACTTTATAAATTCTAACACCTCTGGAATTGCAGTTAATTAAAAACTAGAAGATTCACGAAGTCACGTTTAACATGATATTTATACAATTTTAACTTATTTTCAATCAGGTGTCAATTTGCGGTCTACAACTTACTGGACAATATTAGTCCGTGGCCAACTCCTGCAGCTCAGCTGGACGTTGCTGGCCTTTTCACTCTTCTGACCACATTTATCTATTTCTCATATGACAAGTTTAACTGACGAGGACACCTTCTCGCTTAATTAGCTCCAGTTTGAGACGCAAACATAACTCCCCCAAACTGTTTACGTGGCTAGAGAAAACCTTTCAAAAAGCAGCAATGTGAGTCTTCTTGGTTCTTTCGGTAAAGTCACGTAAAGTCAAGGGAAATAATAAAAGAATAAAAATACCACATAATAAAAAATATACAAAAAATGTCAAAAATAAAGTATTTTATTATGTTTTATTATTTTATTATTTACCTTCTACGTGACTTTACCGAAAGAACCAAGAAGATGAATCCCTGCAGTCACGAAAGCAATGCAAGTGTTTAATATAATATATAAACACTCGTGTTTCATTCGTAAACTTCTCTAATTTTCTTGCAAAGCCTCTCAATCTGCAATAACCCTTGCTGGTTATAGATTGTCTCGCTATTATCTGCTATGTTTCCCATTTAAACAGTTGCCAAAAAGTGGTCATGGTAAGTAATTAATTCATCCTGCCAGCCACAGTGTTTCATAGCGAGGAGTCGCAGGAAAACATCATTAATATTCCGTGTTTATAGTGATTAACTGTGCAGATCAGTGAATAAGTGCGTTTTGGCAGTGAATTCATTTTTTTTCCGCACCACACTCCTGTATAGTATAGTCATTATCATGTAGAATGTGCCCTCCCTCGGATGTTGTTCATGGGCGTTGTTGACAAACAAGTGAGAGAAAACACCTGGACGCACGTCATCACCTACCCTCCCCAACCCATCATGAACACACACACATACCACATACATTGATAATTGTTTTTTTACCCTTTAATCTGACAACAAAACTGACACCTTCTTTACAAGGAGTTATGTTTGCATTGACCACAATACCTGCGGTCGGAATGCAAAAAAAACACACAACTCTGATAATGTATGCGCTGTCCTTGAAATTGATTGGTCCACACCCGAGACAGCTTTTCTTAGAGCCTAGTCTCACATGGTGTTGGACCAGATGACGCCAAAAGGCGCACAACTCAAAGACAATGCACCAAGGACAGTGCATACATTATCGAGTCGACTTAGGGGAGGGCCACGAGGGGTTCAGATAATCATCACTGGTGTTGGCCGTGAGCGGGAATCGAACTCCTGTCGCCGGGTTCATGGTCCAGCTGCACTACCGCTCACACACACATGCAGGGAACAAACTGGCACACAACCACAAACATCAGCATGTATCAACAACTCTCGGTCATACCTCACCAGCCTCGTCAGTGCGAGTTTGTGCAGCATACATAGACACTTCACCACCTGCGACGACACACCAACACTTAACACACCCAAATGCCCCGTGTCTCACCATAAACGCCCCAAGGGGGGGAATAGTACCATGATATATGAACAGAAGCCTACCGAGACCCAAACAGCACACGGGGGCGGTGTGGTTAGTAAACACGCCTGGGCTGAAATAATCCACTTTTATTTTATCAGGTCAGTCAGAATCAACATCTGTATTTATACTGGAGGAATCCGATGAGCTATAAAGATGTTTTTCACAGATGTCCCAGTATTTCACGGATGTCCAGTAAGTCAGTCACGCAAGTCTGTCCCCATCAGGAGTAGGTAACCCTTTGGGTATCTTATAAACGATTGTTGTGTTTTGTTCCTGTGGGGTTTCTCTTGGGACGAGCAAGACCAGCGTTTGAACGACACACGCATCCTTCCACAGCAGAGATCACACGCATAGTGGGGCTGGGGGTAAATCCTGAGATCCAGCTTCTCTGTTAGACATAGCCCTCATCTCCTGCCTTGATGTCTCTCCGTGTCTTCAAGTCGCTGTCTCTATACCAGCTAAGTGGTGAGGCCCACTGAGTGGTGTAGCTCGTTTTGGAAAGCGACCTGGCCACAAATGACGGCTCAACGGAGTGACTTGTCACGCGGAAATCTTCATCGCAGCCAAAGACTCGAAACGCATGTGCCTAGATGTGGAAGGGAAACACCGGAGGAGCCGTAGAGAAATCCGCACGACAACGGGGAGAGAGACACGCAAATTCCAAGTATATACAGCAGCAGGCGTCAGGGTCGGGAACGAACCCACGAACTCCTGCGTACCCGGCGAGGGAGTTGACATCTCACCATCGCGGTGTCTCCACGACCACATTTGTATCCCCCCCCCCCCCCAGTACGAATTTTTGCGTACTAAAATTCGGATACCAATTATCCATTGTGTATTGCCGAGATTGTAGAACCTCGTTGCGCAGACCGATGCACCACCGCTCTCAACACACACACACACATTGCTACACCAAGACACAACACGCATAGTCACATCGCACACATTATCTATAGACACAAACACACGCAGGCACATACATAGCGACACCACGTAAAGCATTAACAGACTGTTGGGGCAAGCGCTGTTAGCCAGCACGGCACACGAGGGGGTAAGGTGGCCAGCCCCACGCCCGGCCGTGTTTA